>NC_092334.1:358249285-358556071 GCF_046630445.1 Rutidosis leptorrhynchoides | reverse complement strand
TATATATATATATATATATATATATATATATATATATATATATATATATATATATATATATATATATATATAGTGGTAGGATCAAGAGGGAAGTAACCATTCGGGGGGAAGCGGGGGAAGCAAAAACTTTTTTCTTTTTTTCGTTTTTTGAAAAAACTTTGTTCACGAACATTATAGATGAGATGAAAATATGAACATTTAGTAGAGACACTTTGTGATTAATGTTTTTTTTTTTTGCGGGAAAACGCTCGAAGAAGTAATATATAACAATTATCGTGTTTTTCAAGCGTATTTTGAGGTTTTAGCTATTGGGGTTTAGATATTAGGGTTTAGATATTAGGGTTTATAGGGTTTAGATATTAGGGTTTAGAAATTTAGGGTTTAGGGTTTAGATTTAGGGTTTAGATTTAGGATTTAGATTGAGTTTTTAACACGAACGGTTTAGGGTTTAGGGTTTAGGGTTTGGTTTTTTGGGTTTATGGAATAAACCCAAAACACCAAACACTAAACCCTAAACTCTAAATCGGGCTAAATTTTATTTCACAAAACATGAAAAAAAAACTTTCATATTCTTCACGAACAATATTATTATCTTGAATGTTATTTTTGTCGATCGTTTTCCCGCCTAAATAATAACATTCATCACGAAGTGTCTCTTCTAAATGTTCATATTTTCGTGTGATTTTGATGCCGGAAAAATTTTTTTTTAAAAAAAAACGTAAAAATTTTTTTTTTTTGCTTCCCCCGATTGGTTACTTTCTATTGATCCTGCCCCTATATATATATATATATATATATATATATATATATATATATATATATATATATATATATATATATATATATATAAACTCTGTGTGTGTGTGTGTGAACTTTTAAGCTAAATCATCTGGAACAAAATCATATGATCAGCTCTAAGGTTTTGTGTTTCATTTATAGGTATGGAAGGGGTTGTATCTGTGTTCCGGAGTAGAAATAGTAAACTTGCGACAACCGGTTCGTGGGACTTTTTAGGCTTCCAACTTAAAGTCAACAGATCAACAACTGAAAGTGACATCATAATTGGAGTTTTTGACACTGGAATATGGCCGGAATCAGCCAGTTTTAGTGACGTCGGATATGGTCCTCCTCCAGCTAAATGGAAAGGCATTTGCCAAGGCAATTTCTCTTGCAACAAGTAAACATTCAATCTCTTTGATCGATATTCTATATAGTTGTTTCGTTTTTTCACTCATGTTTTTATTTTATTTAATTATTTTTTGTCAAGTTTTAAATAAATCCACTATTTGTCATGCATTAAGTACCTGTACATAAGTACTTGATGCAAAACATGAGTTAGATGTTACAATCAAATTTTCGGGTAAAGTTGGACACAATTTGGGATATGTAACCCAAACATTACACATGCTTTATAACATACAACGAATATGATCGCAATCTTATAATATATGGCCGTGCGAATTACAGCAAAATAATCGGAGCAAGATACTTCAGGGCAGATGGAAGATATGACCCTAAAGAATATCAATCACCAAGAGACTCTGACGGACATGGGACCCACACTGCATCCACGGCTGCAGGAAACATAGTGAGGAATGCGAACCTATTAGGACTCCACACAGGGACAGCTCGAGGGGGTGTGCCCAGGGCGAGGATAGCAGTCTACAAGGTTTGTTGGACAAGGGGGTGTTCAGATGTCGACGTACTTTCTGCTTTTGATGCCGCAATTGCTGATGGTGTTGACATAATCACCATTTCTGTGGGGGGCAAATTTGCCAGAGAGTTTATAACACATGGTTCGGCTATCGGTTCCTTTCATGCCATGAAAAACGGAATACTGACTGTGCAATCTGCTGGAAATGATGGCCCAAGGTTACAAACAACCAGCAGTATTGCTCCATGGGTTCTTTCCGTAGCTGCCAGCAGTATAAATCCTCAAATAATCACCCGAGTAAGACTAGGCAACGGTAGGATTATAGATGTAAGTACTATCTCTCTATTAGTTATATATGCTAAATTAATGTGCCTAAACGTATGCTAAAATGTGACGACGAATTCATAAAATGTCTGAAGCATGTATCTTAAAGCACACTGTAACGACCTGTCCCACATTGGATTGTAAAAAGACTTTGGAGTCCATTATAAGTTTATAGTACTGGCTAACTAAGTTTTTAGCTGAAACCTAAAGATACTCAATTAGTCCACTGCTTTAGCTATGAGGGCCGATAGACTCTTGGAGTGTGATAGGCACACGGCTCGTGCATCTTTTGGGTCAAATTTGAGGGTTGTTTCAGTATCTCTTGGGTCTGCTTTGAGTGTAATTTCATACACAGAGTAGTTTTTCATAACATTATGAAACAAATGGTATCTAAACATCAAATTCTACAGTCTTTTTGATCTTTATATAAAATGTTATCTCAGGGAGTTTCGGTGAACCCGTTCAAACTTGATGGAATGTATCCTTTAGTTTATGCTGGAGACGTCCCCAACATCACAGCCGGTTTCAATAGCTCAATAGGAAGGTAAACATATATCTAGAACATAAAGTTAAACTAATTTGAATGTATTCTCTGTATAATTTGAATAAATATTTTATTTATTGAATTCATATAAATCTAATATACTCTGCTAATGAGTATAATTTCTATTTGATGGGCATATCATGAAATTTGCATCAGGTTTTGCATCAAAAACTCGTTAGACAAAAATTTAGTGAAAGGAAAAATAATATTATGTGACGCACCTACTACCGGAGAAGCTGAGGTTTTGGCTAGTGCTGTTGGTTCTATCATGAGATACTCGGGACCCTATTTTGAAAACGTTGGCTCTTTTTCATTGCCTGTTAGTGTCGTGAACGATGATCGAGCAACAGATATCTTACAATACATTCGATCAACAAGGTAAATAATCAAACATAAGTTTCTCATGAAACTAATAAACATAATATTCTAATTAAAAAAAATATTGGTTACAGAAATGCAACTGCTGTTATAATGACGAGTGAAGATATCAATAATTCATCAGCACCATATGTTCCTGCATTCTCATCAAGAGGTCCTGATCCGTTACATCGAAACATCCTCAAGGTAATTCATATAGCATTTGATATTAGTTGACTTGGTCAACGATGGTCATAACCAAATTTTAAAATTTTGCAGCCAGACATAACTGCTCCTGGGGTAAGAATTCTAGCAGCATGGCCACCTGTTGCTCCAATTAGCCAAATGGATGGGGACCACCGAGCGGTTGGTTTCAATATGATATCAGGAACGTCAATGGCATGCCCACACGTTAGTGGGATAGCTGCGTATATTAAAACGTTCAACCCAACTTGGTCTCCTGCAGCCATTAAGTCCGCTCTCATGACTACAGGTAACGTTAATGTTCAGTAGTGAAATGTTGGTATGTAGGCCTAAAAATATGCCTTAAAGATTGGTTTATGCCACAACATTAAACCATCCAATATAGTGTCTGCAAATGGGCCTTTTTATAAACTTATGGTTGGTTGATACTTGCAGAGGCGGATCCAAGGGTGGCACTTGCCTCCTCAAAAAAAAAAACGTTTACATACAAAATGAATTTTGTGAAAAAAATTGTTTTGTTCCAAAAACCTTAACCGAACCACACCGGACAATCCCGTGCCCAACATGTGGAGGTAAATCAAGCTGATGACATAGTTTGGGAACGAGATCCTCCGGGAAGAGGTGATTCTACATAAGAGGCTGCGGGTCCGATGAACCCATAACTTTGAAAATCTTTTATACAATGTACTTTTGAAATTGTATATGACACCATTAAATTTAACTATAGGACCCATAGAATTTTAAAATTTATGGTTTTTTTGAGCTAAACAACCACTAAGGTACCTTAAAAATATAATTAGCTTTGACTTTTTTTTTGTACTCCATTGGGTTTTCATCCTGGATTCGTCATTTCTCCTAGGCCATTTATTTTGTGCACAGACCCCGATGCCCTTAAACACATGCTCGAGGACTAAAAGAAGAATATCGTTTAGGAGTAATAATCGTTACTTTGATATATTTTGCCCCTCAAAAGATAGAAACATGTGCCATTGGCAATCTTAAAGACACTGCACTAACAGAACAAAATAATCTTTACACGAAATACTAATAATGTGATTGCAAAATTAACTGCAGCTTCTCCTATGAGCTCTGTGGTCAACCCGGATGCAGAATTTGCATATGGAGCTGGCCATCTTAACCCGATAAAAGCAGTAAAACCTGGTCTTGTATACGATGCTGATGAGCCTGACTACGCAAGTTTTTTATGCCAAGAACAATATAGCACCGAACAAATAAGAATCATAACTGGGGTCAACAGCAGTAGCTGCACTCAACTAATGGAGCAAACTAAGGATCTAAATATGCCTACTTTTTTCATCCCTACACTGCGAAACGAACCCATTGATTCAAGTTTCAACCGGACTGTTACAAATGTCGGGTCTGCAACATCCACATATAGAGCTGTCATAACACCACCTCATGTTAGAAATAATTTACAAATAGTTGTAGAACCGAATGTGCTACGGTTTACGAAACTTGGGGAGAAGCTGACTTTCAGCTTGTCGGTGCAAGGAAGTATACAAGCGCTAGATAACTCGATTGTTTCGAGTGCTTTGACATGGGATGATGGTGTGCATCAGGTTAGGAGCCCCATCGTTGTAAGTGTCCCATGATCGTGATCGATACTCATTCTTTGTATAATTGTATATGTATTTCAAATTACATGGTTTTGGACTTTGGGTGTACAAAGTTGGCTTTTGTAAATCATATTACAATCTTGATATTGAAAATTGATTTATTAAGAAAGTTAAGTGAAGTGTTTGTAGTCAACTCACTCCCACTGATCAGCCCTACAGAATTTACCCGTTTAGACCCGCTACTGAACTCTGTTACTAACTCTATGGAACTTAACACTATGCAGTAAATTATGAAATTCTTCAATGCACGGTTGAAACCAGCAAAAAGGGACCTAGAATTAGTGGCGGAACTTGAACCAAGCCACAGATGGGGCGGGGGTAAAAATTTATTAAATTTTTCATTGACAGCTGGGGGAACACTAAAAAAACGTTATTTTTTAGTAAATTTTTTTTTTTGTGTGTAAATTATTTAAAAAAAAAAATCCAGCTGGGCGGGTGCCCCGCCCTGCCCCTAGTATATTCCGCCCCTGCCTAGAATACAACGCCAAGGTGCTAAGAAGAGTACTGGTAGGGCTTTGAATCTTTGCATGGTGGTGGTAACCTGTGATATGATTGCATTGTATAACCATCAAGTGATCTAATATTGCGATTGAAATAAATGAATAGGGTCCTGAATGCAGCAGCAACACTTACAATTAGGGGCATGTTGATAATAATTTCCAATAAATCTACTCTTCTCATTCATCTCAATATAAATACAAATGAGTTAGTTTTACATAATGGACCTATATTACAAGCTAATTGAAATAGACTAGGGATATGATAACGTATAAATTGTTATAATTCAGTAGGCTTATAACTACCTTTAGTGGTTTGATTCTTGATGTTATAATTCAGTAGGCTTATAACTACCTTTAGTGGTTTGATTCTTGATTAAGAATGCTAATAATGAAATGTAAGAACAAAGATGATAATGGAGAGAAAGAAAGAAACACTTTGTAAGTGTGAGAAATGGTGCAAGTTTAATGCTTGCATTCATGGCTATTTATAGCAAAAATATCACAAGTTTAGGTAATACAATAATATTACTTTTGTGTATCAATAATTGACTATCCATTTATATATATATATATATATATATATATATATATATATATATATATATATATATATATATATATATATATATATATATATATATATATATATATATATATATATATATTTATATATATTATAACACTCCCCCTTGGATAGCAATTTTGTTTGTTGAAGATCAACTGTAAGTTACTGCCTCGTTAAAAACCTTGCTAAAGAAAACTCAGTGGGAAAAACTTTAGCTAAGGGAAAAAGAGTGCAGCATGGAGTTGACTCCCCCTCAAGTAGACATCGCTTTGGTTGTTACATCTTTTGAACATGTCTCATGCCAATGTTATGAACGTGTGTTCTGAAAATAGCAGTTGGAAGTGCTTTCGTGAAAAGATTAGCAGAGTTTTTGCTGGATTGAACATATCTCATTTCAATCTCGTTGTCCTTAATGAGATTTTGAGTGTATGAGAAGAATCTAGGAGGTATGTGTTTGGTTCGGTCACTTTTGATATACCCTTCTTTCATCTGTGCTATGCAAGCTGCATTATCTTCATAGATAATTGTTGGACTTTTATCGCGTTCTAGTCCACAAGAATCAGTAATGATTTGTGTCATTGATCTCAACCAAAAACATTCCCGAGTAGCTTCATGTAATGCAATCACTTCGGCATGATTTGATGATGTAGCAACAAGTGTTTGTTTTTGAGAACGCCATGATATTGCAGTACCTCCATTTAGAAATACATATCCAGTTTGAGATTTAGCTTTATGTGGATCAGATAAATAACCTGCATCAGCATAACCAACCAAATCTTGTTTTGATTCGTTAGAATAAAATAATCCTAAATCAGTAGTTCCTCGAAGGTATCGAAATATGTGTTTGATCCCATTCCAGTGTCTTTTGGTAGGAGCAGAGCTGAACCTTGCTAACAAATTAACTGCAAAAGAAATGTCAGGTCTTGTACAATTTGTAAGATACATAAGAGCTCCAATTGCACTAAGATATGGTACTTCTGGTTCAAGAATATCTTCATGATCTTCACATGGACGAAATGGATCAGTTTCAACATTGAGTGATCTAACAACCATAGGAGTACTTAATGGTTTTGCCTTGTCCATATTGAAACGTTTCAGAATCTTTTCAGTATATGTTGTTTGATGTATAAGTAAACCATTAGGCATATGCTCAATTTGTAAACCAAGGCAATACTTGGTTTTTCCGAGATCTTTCATTTCAAATTCTTTCTTTAGAAGTTGAATGGCTTCATGGATCTCTTTATTTGTACCTATGATGTTAAGATCATCAACATAAACAGCTATGATCACATATCCAGATGTTGTTTTCTTAATGAAAACACAAGGACAAGTAAGGTTATTTGTATACCCTTTGCTTATCAAGTAATCACTTAATCGGTTATACCACATACGTCCCGATTGTTTTAACCCATATAACGATCTTTGTAATTTAATCGAATACATTTCTTTGGGTTTTGCATTTGATGCTTCTGGTACCTTAAATCCTTCAGGTATCTTCATATATATATCACTATCAAGTGATCCATATAGATAAGTAGTCACAACATCCATGAGATGCATTTCTAAATTTTTAGAAACTGCCAGGCTGATTAAGTATCTAAAAGTAATTGCATCCATAACAGGGGAATAAGTTTCTTCATAATCAATTCCCGGTCTTTGAGAAAAACCTTGAGCTACAAGTCTAGCTTTATACCTTGTAACTTCATTTTTCTCATTTCTTTTTTGGACAAAAATCCATCTGTATCCTACAGGTTTCACATCTTTAGGAGTGAGAATGATGGATCCGAAAACTTTTCTTTTATTGAGTGATTCTAATTCAGCTCGTATTGCTTCTTTCCATTGAGCCCAATCATGTCTATTTTGACATTCAACCATAGATGTTGGTTCTGGATCATCATCATTATTCATGATGTCATATGCAACATTAAATGAAAATTTCTCATCAAGATTTTTCATTTCATTTCGGTTCCATAATATTTTTGAATATGCATAATTGATTGCAATTTCTGTATTGACATCATCAATCTCCTCTGCAGTAGGAGTACTGATTTGTGGTTCTTCTTGAACACTTTCTTTTACTTCATTATCAGCTGATTTTCTTTTTCGAGGATTTTTATCCTTTGAACCAATTGGTCTTCCACGTTTCTGACGTGGCAAAGATTCATGAGTGACGTTATTGCCAGCTTTTGGAATTTCAATTCGAGCTGGAGTATTTACTGCTGGTATATATGATTTTGTCACCGTTTTTGTATCTGTAAATGCATCAGGCAATTGATTTGCAAGTTCTTGTATATGCATTATCTTTTGAACTTCTGTCTCGCATTCTTTTGTGCGAGGATCAAGATACTTTAATTGAGGTTCACACCGTGAAACATCATTTTCTTTATTTTTCATTTCTCCCCCTAATCTAGGGAACAATGTTTCATTAAAATGACAATCAGTAAAACGTGCTGTAAAAACGTCACCTGTCATAAGTTCAATATACCTTAATATTGAAGATGTTTCATATCCAACATATATTCCCAACCTCCTTTGAGGACCCATTTTTGTACGTTGTGGTGTCACAATTGGAACATACACTGCACAACCAAATGTTCTAAGATGGGAAATATTTGGCTCTTAACCAAAAGCAAGTTGTAGGGGGGAATATTTATGACTTGCACTTGGTCTGATGCGAATCAATGCAGCAGCATGTAAAATTGCATGACCCCATATAGATACAGGGAGTTTTGTTCTCATTATCAATGGTCTAGCGATTAACTGTAAACGTTTAATCAATGACTCGGCTAAACCATTTTGTGTATGCACATGAGCAACAGAATGTTCAACAACAATTCCTATAGACATGCAATAGTCATTAAATGCTTGAGATGTAAATTCACCAGCATTATCAAGTCTCACCCTTTTAATGGTGTAATCAGAAAAATGAGCTCTCAATTTAATAATTTGGGCAAGAAATTTTGCAAATGCCACATTACGGCTTGATAACAGACAAACATGAGACCATCTGCTAGATGCGTCTATTAGAACCATGAAATATCTAAAAGGTCCACATGGTGGATGAATTGGTCCACATATATCACCTTGAATTCTTTCAAGAAACATTGGTGATTCTTTCTCAACCTTAAGTGGTGAGGGTCTACTTATCAATTTTCCAAAAGAGCAAGATGTACATGGAACCATTGTATCATGATGGATTTTTCTATCCTTTAGTGGATGTCCATGAGTACATTCAATAATCCTTTTCATCATTGTTGATCCTGGATGGCCTAATCTGTTATGCCATAAACTGAATACACCAGGATCAATATATTTTTCGTTAACTACCATATGTATTTCTGGTATATTTATATGTGTATAATGTAATCCAGAACTAAGTCTTGGCAGTTTTTCAACCACATGACTCTTGTCAGTGATACTTAAATATTTCTCATTTTCTGTTGTCACTGACTGATAATCATACCCGTTAAGGTATATGTCGGAGAAACTCAATAAATTTCTGCTTGACTTGGGAGAAAATAAGGCATCATTTATTAAAAATTTTGTACCATTTGGTAGTATGAAATTTGCCTTTCCTATCCCTTTTATCAAGTTAGTAGGTCCTGATATTGTATGTATAGTTCCTTCCGTTGGTTTTAGATCAATAAAATATTTCTCGGATTTAAGTATAGTGTGTGTAGTTCCACTGTCTGCTATACAGAGATCTCCACCACTTGATTGATGTTGTATTCCAGCAAAATTCATATTGAACTTCATATATAAGAAATAAATAGTGAGTACATTAATATTACACAATATTTTACACGCAAATAGATAGTACTGAAACATTTAGCAAACATAATGACAAAGACAGACGATATTAAATCGTTTATTTTTCGAAAGACACACAACTTAAACATTCAAGAAATCTTCATATAAATCAGATGGTTTCTCAGTGACTGTTGGATCGACGTTATCCACAAAGTTTACTTCCTTTTCTTTATCTTTCAGCGAATCCTGATACATCTTAACAAAATGTTTAGATGTTCGACAAGTATAAGCCCAGTGGCCCATTCTACCACATCTGTAGCAAGATTCTTCAGAATTTTTAGAAGAATTTTCTTCAACATCTTGTTTAGTGGGCTTGTTTTGTGGTTGATATTTATATTTTCGTGGATTATTGTTTCTTTGACCACCACGGCCACGACCACAGCCACGTCCACGCCCATTCCCATTACCATAAGGATGGTTTCTACCATAGTTATGGCTTTTGGCATGATGATGGCGATGGTTATTATAACCACGACCTTGCCCGCGTCCTTGTCCCTGTTTATAATTATTTGCAGTATTTGCTTCAGGGATTGCAAGTGTACCAGTAGGACGGGATTGTTGATTTTTCATTAATAGCTCATCATTTTGCTCTGCAACCAAGAGATATGAATTAAGTTCAGGATATGTGTTGAACTTTAGCATTCTCAAATTTCTTTGCACTGTGATGTTGGCAGCATTCATTGTGGAGAAAGTTTTCTCCAACATGTCTGCATCACTTATTTCATGTCCACAGAATTTAAGTTGTGAGACTGTATTATACAGAGCTGAGTTGTATTCATTTACTTTCTTAAAGTCTTGGAACCTTAATGTTCTCCATTGATCCATAGCAGCTGGAAGTAAAATTTCTCTTTGATTATTGAATCTGCTTTTGAGACCTTCCCATAAAACATGGGGATCTTCTACAGTCACATAATTATTTTGTAAGCATTCATCAATATGTTGATGAATAAAGCAACATGCCGTTGCTTGTTCTTTTTCAGAACAAGTGTTGTTTTCATTTATGGTTTCAAGAATGCCCATTGATTTAAGATGCATTTTTACTTTTATAACCCATGGCATGTAGTTGTTTCCAGTTGATTCTAAAGGAGTAAATTTAACTTTTCCAGATTCGACATTTTTTATTATCAAAAATTAAAACAAACAACATGATAAATTAGAGTCAATTTATATTCATAAGTATATAAACATTAAACATAAATTTAATATAACATAAATGATAAGTAGGCGACAGTGTCGACCATATGTAAGCAATCATAAATAAATGTTATATAACATAAATGATAATTAGGTGACAGTGTCGACCATATAAATGTTAGATAATAGAAATATAAATGTTAGTAACATAAATGATAATTAGGCGACAGTGTCGACCATATATTATTCAGGTGGTATAACCGACCATATATCATTTAGGTGGCAAAGCCAACCATAATTAGTATTAAGATTATCGTGCTGATAACGTGTTATAATTCAGTAGGCTTATAACTACCTTTAGTGGTTTGATTCTTGATGTTATAATTCAGTAGGCTTATAACTACCTTTAGTGGTTTGATTCTTGATTAAGAATGCTAATAATGAAATGTAAGAACAAAGATGATAATGTAGAGAAAGAAAGAAACACTTTGTAAGTGTGAGAAATGGTGCAAGTTTAATGCTTGCATTCATGGCTATTTATAGCAAAAATATCACAAGTTTAGGTAATACAATAATATTACTTTTGTGTATCAATAATTGACTATCCATTTATATATATATATATATATATATATATATATATATATATATATATATATATATATATATATATATTTATATATTATACCATAAATATAATTTACAACATACATATAGGCCATGCTTATGTGCATGTTTTTTTTTTTTTTTTTTTTTTTTACGAGGAACCCCTACTACGAACGGGCACATTGGCCCCCCCGCAGCGGGTAAACGGCAAGCCAACCCTCCACCGCTACCAGGTAAAGCATCCTCAGGCTATTGGTCTCTTAAATTTGCCCCAAGCGTTTGAAGTGCATTGAAGGGAATCGAACCCGTGACCTCACCTTCATTGAAAGTGTTGGTGGCCATCCAAGCTATCCCTGGATGGTTTGTGCATGGTTTAATACAACCCCACAGTTGGAGATATCGATCGAACGTTGAAGTTGAACTTGAAATCAGTATAAAGATGTGTCGGAAGTCCCTTCTTGAAAGTATCTGCATATTGAGAACTGGAAGGAATTTTAAGGACATGATCTGGCAATAAGATCCCACACAATATGAATATCAATCTCGATGTGCTTGGTGCATTAATGTTGAACCAGGTTGGTAGAAACGTAAACTACACTCACATTGTCACAGTAAACTAATGCAGCTTGAAACAATGGAGGGTGAAGTTCGCGTAGTAAGTTACGTATCCAACATGTTTCAGCAACAACATTGCAACATCTTGGTATTCGGCTTCAGTAATGGATCGGGATATTATGGTTACTAGGCATAACCAAGAAACACACAATAACCAGTGGTCGCTCAGGTCCAAGTGTAGACTGCGTCGAGAAAGGTCTCTTCTTTCATTTTGGTTGATAGTCATATGAGTCAGTTTCAAGATATCAACAGCATATTTCCACTGACATAGAAACATACCATGTCAAGTACGTGTTGGATGTGTGAAGTAGATTAAACAAAAAAGGAAACAAGGTAAAATTAACTTGGAGATTAAGTCAAAGCTTGGAGAACAAGTCAAGCTTGGAAGACAAGTTTTACTTAAGGAACAAGGAGTTGATATTTATGGAATGTTTCTTGTACTCAGTGGCGGTACCAGGATTTTTTTTCACCGGGGCAAAAAAATTTAAAACCGTAGCAATTTTTTTGGGCAAAATATGGAGGTTTTGAGGCAAAAATGAAGGTTTTTAGGCAAATTATGGAGGTTTTGGGACAAAATTTGAAGGTTTATAGGCAAAATTTTAAGGTTTTGGGGTAAAATTTGGAGATTTTTGGGCAAAATTTGAAAGTTTTGGGACAAAATATGTAGGTTTTGGGGCAAAAAAATCCACTGGGGGCAAAGTCGAAAAATCCAAAATTTTTACACTGAAAATTGCAAATCCACTGGGAGCGGCTGCCCCGCCCCCGCTTGTCCCTTCTAAAAAACACCCCTGCTTGTACTTGAAGGCCAAGTTAAATTTGTGCAACAAGGTTTTAGGTTTAATGCTTTCCTATAAATAGACCCATAATCTCATTGTAAATCATCACAAATTCTATTAATAAAATCTCTCTGGTTTGGCCCATGGATTAAAGTAATCAATCATTGATTACATATAACTACGTTAAATCATTGTATTCTTAATTTTTTAGTTTTTGTCTTCGTTTGTCTATTGTGGGTTGGGTAATCTTTGGGAATTACCCTTATTGTTGGGTCCTAAATCTTACGAATTTAAGGAACAAGGAGTTGATATTTATGGAATGTTTCTTGTACTTGAAGGCCAAGTTAAACTTGTGCAACAAGGTTTTAGGTTTAATGCTTCCCTATAAATAGACCCATAATCTCATTGTAACTCTTTATCGATTCTATCAATAAAATCTATGTAGTTTGGTCTGTGAATTAAAGTAATCAACCATTGATTACATATAACCGCGTTAAATCATTGTGTTCTTAATTTTCTAGTTTGCGTCTTCGTTTGTCCATTGTGAGTTGGGTAATCTATGGGAATTACCCTTATTGTTGGTCCTAAATCCTAACAATTGGTATCTAGAGCTCAAAGTTTTCGAGTTGGGAAGATGGCGGAAGACGAAAAATTTAGAATCGATAGGTTTGATGGAAAAGACTTCGGCTTTTGGAAGATGCAAATCGAATATTACTTTTATCAAAAGAAGATACACCAACCCTTTTTAGAGATCAAACCCGAAGGCATTGATGATGTCGATTGGTCTCTTTTGGATAGCCAAGCTTTGGGTGCGATTCATCTCTCTCTCTCTCTCTTTCTCCAAGAACGTGGCATATAACATTGTGAACGAGAAAACAACGTTTGCATATTTGAAGGCTCTCTCTAACATGTATGAAAAACCTACGGTGGCGAATAAGGTTTTTCTTATACGACAATTGTTCAATACGAAGATGAGGGAAGGTTCGAGTGCAACGGATCACATCAACGAATTCAACAATATTATATCAAGACTTGAAAAGGTAGATCTCAAGCTTGATGATGAACTAAAATCACTAATCTTGCTTTCATCGTTTCCGGAGAGTTGGTCGGGTACGGGAACTACTAAGCTAGCGTTTGAAGGAATTAGGGATTTGATTCTCAGTGAAGACACTCGTAGGAAAAACTCAGGGGAATCGTCATCCGGATCCTTGTTAAGTGCCGATAACCGGGGTAGGAAAATTATTCGTGGTGGTGAGAAGAAGGGTAGGAAGAAGTCAAAGAAGCGGTATCCATCAAAGGACCAAAGTGAAGCTATTTGTTGGGGTTGCAATAAAAATGGACACTTTCAAAGGAATTGTAAAAATTCTTCGGCGAAAGTTGTTAACTTTACCGCGGAAGATACGGATGATGCACTTTAGTGTAGTGTTGAAGATTCGGTGGAGTCTTGGATCTTGTATTCGGGAGCTTCATTTCATGCTTCACCCACTAGGAGTTTGATGATGAATTTTCGATCGTATCAAGGTAAGGTTAGATTGGCAAACAATAAAAAGCTTGAAATTGAAGGTATATGAGATGTTGTATTGAAGACTACTCTTGGTTCTAATTGGACTTTGAAAGAGAGGTTTATTCCTAAGTTAAAAAGGAAGCTTATCTCGGTTGTCAAATTAGATGAGGAAGGTAACTTGGTTACTTTTGAAAATTGCCAATGGAAGGTGGTTAATGGTAGTAGGGTCGTGGCTCGTGGACATAAAAGGGGAACTCTTTATATGGTTGAGGTGTTTGATGAAAACACCGTGGTTACTACAGTTGATGTTGGAGATAGTTCTACTCTATGGAACCGAAGGCTCGGGCATATGAGTGAAAAAAGGTATGAAGATACTTTTTTCGAGTGGGAGAATTCCGGATTTGAAGAAAGTGGAACTTGGGTTTTGCGAACCATGTATATATGGGAAGCAAAAGAAGGTGACTTTTAGGAAATCGGGGAATGCGACCAAGTTGGAGAAATTTAAGCTAGTTCATACGGATGTGTTTGGTCAAACGAATGTAGAATTACATGGAGGTTCTCGCTATTATGTCACCTTAAACGACGACTCCACTCGAAAGGTATGGGTTTATTTTCTTAAAGCTAAATCCGATGTATTTGATACTTTTGTGAAGTGGAGAGCTATGGTAGAGAATGAAACTAATTTAAAAGTGAAGTGCTTAAAGTCGGATAATGGAGGGGAATATGGTAGTCTTGAGTTTAAAGACCATTGTGCAAAGCTCGGTATTAAGATGTTAAAGACGGTACCGGAGACATCGCAACACAATTGGTCGCCGAACATATGAATCGTACGTTGAATGAAAGGGCTGAGAGTATGAGACTAAATGCCGGTTTGCTTAAGATGTTTTGGGCTGATGCGATTAGTACGGTGGCTTATTTGATCAATAGGGGACCCTCAACACCATTAGGTATCCGAATTCTCGAGGAAGAATGACAAGGTAAAAAGGTGAGTTATGGTCATCTTAGAATCTTTGGGTGCAATGCATACGTGAAGACCAATGATGCGAATAGAGACAAGCTTGAGGCTAAGTCAAAGAGGTGTACTTTTGTTGGTTACGGTTAGGATGAGATGGGTTATCGATGTTGGGATAACGATGCTAGAAAAGTTGTTCGTTCGCATGATGTTACCTTTGATGAAGATTCAGTTTATGGCAAACGGGAAATGGAGAGTACGTCATAAACTGGATTATGTTACTTTTAACGATGTTTCTATTGATAATCTTGCAGGTTCTAGTGGGAGTTCGGGTAAGAATGAATTGCCGAATAATGGTGAGGAGTCAAAAGTGCTAATGATGAAGATGATTCGAAAAGCGATGAAAGTTCCAAACATAGTGGGAGTTTTAATGATGAGGAGGATGATGATGATAGGACCGTTCTAACCATACCGGTTGCTCCTACACTAATACGTTCTACTAGAGTGCTCAAGCCTAATCCTAAGTATTCTTCATAAACAAACTATTTGCTCTATACCGAGAATGGTGAACCCGAGAGTTACTTTGAGGCAAGACAATCTAAAGAATCCATACAATGGAAGCTTGCCATGAAAGAAGAGATGAGTTCACTATAGAAGAATAAAACTTACTAGTTAAACTACCTCATGATAAATGGGCGTTGCAAAATAAATGGGTGTATCGGCTAAAGAATGAGTTGGATGGAAAGAAGAGGTACAAGGCTCGGTTGGTGGTCAAAGGCTTTCAACAAAAGGAAGGAGTTGATTACAATGGGATTTTTTCACCGGTAGTTAAGATGACTACTATTCGGTTGGTACTTGCTATAGTTGCATCTGAAGACTTACATCTAGAGCAATTTGATGTGAAGACCGCATTCTTACACGGAGATCTTCATGAAGAGATCTATATGAAGCAACCCGAGGGCTTTGAGGTAAATGGTAAAGAGAAGTGGATTTGTAAGCTAAAGAAAAGTTTGTATGGATTGAA
Source organism: Rutidosis leptorrhynchoides (assembly GCF_046630445.1). Classification (NCBI taxonomy): domain Eukaryota; kingdom Viridiplantae; phylum Streptophyta; class Magnoliopsida; order Asterales; family Asteraceae; genus Rutidosis; species Rutidosis leptorrhynchoides. The sequence goes on along the minus strand of NC_092334.1, from coordinate 358,539,865 downwards.
GCAAGCACGTACCTCAGCAATGGTACTTGAAGTTTGATGAGTTTATGAAGAAGATTGATTTCTAAAGATGTGAAGCTGATCATTGTTGCTACGTGAAGAAATTCAAGTCTTCTTATATCATCTTGTTATTGTATGTTGATGACATGTTGATTGCGGGTTTTAATATATCCGAGACCAACAAGTTAAAGAGGTTACTTTCCCATGAGTTCGAGATGAAAGACCTTGGTGGAGCTAGACAAATACTTGGAATGAGTATTGTGCATGATCGTGTGAAAGGAACTCTATACTTGTCTCAAACTAAATACATTGAGAATGTAGTAGAGAGGTTCAACATGGAGAATTCAAAGGCATTTTTTATGCCTTTGGGAAGCTCCATAAGGTTATCAAAACGTCAATCACCTAAAACAGAAGAAGAAAAAGTGGAGACGGAAAAGGTTCTTTATGCATCGATCGTGGGTAGTGTTATGTATGCCATGGTTTGTACTAGACCGGATATTGCCTATTCATTGGGAGTAGTAAGCTGTTATATGTCTAAACTGGGGAAAGAGCATTGGGAAGCGGTCAAATGGTTGCTTCGTTACTTGAAAGGTACTTTTAATATGGGATTGTGTTTTACTAAAAACAATGTCATACTTAGAGGTTATACAGATGCTAATTTGGTATGCAGATGCTAATTTGGGTAGATGTGATGATTCGGGGAAAAGCACTACGGGTTATGTTTTCACATTAGGGAAGACGGCGATTAGTTGGATATCTCGACTACAAAGAAGTGTTGCTTTATCTACAACGGAGGCCGAATACATGGCTATTGTTGAATTTACTAAAGACCTTGTGTGGTTGAAGGATTTCTTGTGTGAGCTGGGCAAAAGACAAGACTATTGCGTCTTGTATTGTGATAACCAAAGTGCGGTTCATCTTGGGAAGAATCCGGTGTTTCATAGTCGTACGAAACACATCAAGTTGAGGTATCATTTTATTCGATAACATATAATAGATGGTACTTTAATTTTGAAGAAAGTCCTTGGTTTGAAGAATCCCTCGGATATGTGTACTAAGGTGGTGACGACGGACAAGTTGAGGTTTTGCATAGCCTCAACCGGTCTTCTCGTGAATTAAGAGAAGATGACCTAATATAGAGATAGAGAGTTTATGTCCGGGTCTGATATGCCCGAATCGGACAGTTTATTTATGCGGTGTCGTTAGGTCACAAAACTTAATTCAGGATATCAACAGAAGAAGTTGATTGTTTAATTTATATATGCTGGGCCTAAATCTATTATTCCTTCCTATGGGTTAGCAAGGGCATATATGACCTAGGGTCGTTCCTTGAGCGGTCGAATTTGAAACAGAGCTTATTAAGATAATTTAGTAATTAAGATTGGGTTTGTACACAATTTAGTATCCAAGACTAGTGGCCAGGTACACCTTGTGTGGAGAGGCAGGATCCTTTTGATCCCAATAAATTGGCGACTGTTCAAAAAATCCAACAACCAAGTCCAACCGGTTTATTCTAGACACCACTTTATCCGGAATATCAAATTATGTAAAGGCAATAATTGGGTTGATTTGATTGATAATTGTATTTAAATATTAAAGCAATATAATTAAAATAAGCTAGCTAGCATGCAACAGCTAAGGACAGAGAAGACGTGGTTCACCATGATTTAATATAACGTAGTGTCGGGATGATTGCGAGACACTCATTGGTTAGATATACCTTGGGGTAAACACTAGATTCCCTACTAATTGATTTCTTGATTAGCATGTCACGAGGAGAACTAGGCTATCGTGATTCTGATCGGATGGACTATGCTCGACTCCCGACCCTTTATCTAGTTTTAAGGATATAATCGGCCCATCTTGGATGCAATGCATACCTTGGGTGCACGAATTAAGTAGCATAGCCTTATATAGATAATATCCAACCTTTCTTAACACCTTAGTGTATCACCCAAGTGAGTGGCTATGATTATGTTTCGAATTCCTTTCTGTCAATGATTTGGTAAAATCTAAGGGTTTGTAGACAAATTAAAACATCTGATAGTTTTTAGTCATCCTTAAAGATTTCTAAGCTTAGTTTGTATTATAGTGCATTAAACTCCCATTTATGACTTAAACCATCCCTTACTTAAATCTACCCAATAAATCCCTTAGTTATCCACTATGTACTAGACTTATAGTGGTTCCATAGTGTAGCGACCCGACCAAATCGTCATTGACGGCGCCGTCTACTTAGGTCCCGTTACGTGGTCATAAGTCTTTAAAACAACGTTTGACCAAAAGATATGTCGCATTCATTTCAAATGTAAAGGTTGTTCAAGTTTACAAGAATAGTTCCACCACAAGTTACGATACATAGTTTTAAGTACAAATGAAACTTATGCGACACAATTTAAAAGTATCCAAAAGACGCTCCATGTATGCATATATACTCGACATCCAATGCAAGTATCAAAATAATGAGCGGAAGCATGTATCATGTATCGTTCAAGGACCTGAGAAAAACATAGAAATCTGTCAACGAAAACGTTGGTGAAATCATAGGTTTAAGTAAGTAAGTACAAGTGAACCACAAGATTTGCATCAATGAAATAATAGTAATACATTCCAAAAGTTTGTTTCACGAGCACCCAATTATCAAAGCTTAACATTCCTTCCATTGTATACCCCATCACTTAGTGCTAGAACAAACACTGATTCTCGAAAATATATTTCATCCGTAGACGGTAGCGAACCGTCAAAGATGAGGGTTGTCAACCCATATGGCCATATAACATAAGTTCTCGCTTACACCCGGCAAGTGTAACTAATGATAATCGAATTGAGGATTTTTGTTCTAAACTCGTATGTAGAATGTTTGTTTTCCCGTTCTTGTGTTCACTTAGTTCAAAAGAATCGTTTATGTTTTCTCATCCCAAATATAAGTTCAAAAAGAGTAAAAGTGGGACTATGATCTCACCTTGAGTGCAAGAGTTAATAAAGTACTTCAACAAGTAGACGCGTGCAAAGACAAAGCTAGTCTTGACCTAAACATATAGGTTGTATCAATAACGGTAAACACGATAGGTCAAAGATGTTCAATTAGTCCTATGGCTCGTTAAGACTCGATCATAATAGCATGTGAATCAAATTGTCATGTTTCATGCAAGGTACAAGTATAAAAACATGTTAGAACGATTGCACAAATATTTGGTTAAGTTTGATTGAAAGTCAAACTTTGGTCGGTCAAAGTCAACGAAAGTCAACACGTTCGGGTCGGGTTCCGAACTATTTTTCTGAGGTTTTTAATCATATATGAACATGTTAGAACAAGTTTCATGTGAATCGGAGGTCCGTAGTATGCCAAACATTTTCCATAAAATGGACACCGGAGACAGAAGCTGGGCACGGCTTATGCCGCGCCGCGGCACCCTTCTGTCGCGCCGCGACAATAGGCGGGTGCTGGTGCCTGGTCTGTTTCACTTGTCCAACTTGATCCAAACTTCAAATAAGCATAAAACGCAAACCACAAACACTTAGGACTCGCACCTTATATCGTTGGAAAGCTCTTTTGACATAGAATGCAACTAAACACAATTTAACAATCAAAAACCTCATTTGTAACAACCGAGTTTTCCAACCAAGTGATCATTCAATGCCCACATTAATGCTTCAAACTCACCAATGCACATTTAATGATTTGGGCATTCAATGCATACATGTGACATGCCATTTTGTAGGTAATGGAGCATACAATACAACTAACAACTTACTAACAACAATTCATGGCAATCAACGCATCAAATAATCACTTCAAGTTCTTCAAACCCTAACTCAATTCCACCAAAAATCAATAATCAAGCTCATGAAGTTTTCTAAGGCAACCTACACATCAAATTGAAGCTAGTGATGCTAGTAACACAATTAAAACATCAACTTTCAACATCTAACAACATATGATCATCCAAAATTCAAGAACAACACACCAAAATTCAAGTTCATGCTAGTTACACTAAAACAACGAGATCGAGCATATAAATCATATATTCATGTTAGACTTGAGCCATAGACACTAATTAACACTTTTATAAGTTAAAAACATCAAGAACACAAAATCTAGTGATTTTAGAAAGTTACCCAAATGAGATGAAGTTGGTACCAAAATGAAGAGGATGAAGAGAGGATCACGAATATGTAATTTATTTGGTTGCTAGCTCCCTAATCCGGATTTAGATGATGAATGAATGAGAAAGGAAATTGGGTGTGTTCTTGCTAGAGAGAAAGAGAGAGAGAGATAGGGAGATGGTAATGAATGGGTGAAAGGGGTTTGACCCTTTGACCTAGTCAAGGGTTTGATCCCTTGTCAAGTTTAGTCCCTCAACTTTCGTTCGGGTGCAGGAATTACCTAAACGAGATAATTTAAAACGCGTATCAACGGGAGATGTTATAAACATATAACGGACTTTATATTAGTATAACGGAAAAATAAATGGAAAAAGGCGGGATGTTACATTACCTACTCCTTAAAAGAAATTTCGTCCCGAAATTTAAGTAGGCGTAGTAGTCGTTGTTTCTTCCTCGAGATCTTGCGTTTCTGAATTCACGAATAGATGAGGATACTTCCTTTGCATTTGATCTTGTCTTTCCCAAGTAAACTCGGGTCCCCTTTTGGCGTTCCAACGGACTTTAACAATCGGGATTCGGCTTTGTTTCAATGTCTTGACGGAGGTATCCACAATTTCAACCGGTTCCTCCACAAAATGAAGCTTGTCATCAATAGTAAGTTCCTCAAGAGGGATGACGATATCGGGTTCGGCAAGACACTTTTTCAAGTTAGATACATGGAAGGTAGGATGAACGGAGTTCAATTGAGGCGAAAGATTTAAACGATAAGCAACGGTTCCAATACGCTCCAAGATTTCGAAAGGACCAATATACCGCGGATTTAGCTTCCCGCGTTTCCCAAAACGGATTACACCCTTCCAAGGTGCGACTTTTAACATTACTCGGTCACCGACTTGAAATTCGAGATCGTTGCGTCGTTTGTCGGTATAGCTCTTTTGACGACTTCGGGCCGTCCTAAGCCTATCTCGGATTTGAATGATTTTCTCGGTGGTTTCGTGAATGAGTTCGGGTCCGGTGATTTGCACGTCGCCTACCTCGGCCCAACAAAGAGGTGAACGACATTTGCGGCCATATAGCGCTTCAAAAGGTGCGGCTTTAATACTCGCGTGATAACTATTGTTGTAAGAGAACTCGGCGAGAGGTAAGTGCTTGTCCCAAGCTTTTCTGAAATCAACCACGCAAGCTCGTAACATGTCCTCTAAGGTTTGAATTGTACGTTCGCTTTGTCCATCGGTTTGAGGATGATATGCGGTGCTCATGTCTAAACGCGTTCCCAACGCTTCTTGCAATGTACGCCAAAATCTAGAAACGAAACGGCCATCTCGGTCGGAGATAATCGATAAAGGTACACCGTGTCGGGCTACGACCTCCTTAGTGTAAAGTTGCGCAAGTTTCTCCATTTTGTCCGTTTCTTTCATGGCAAGGAAGTGTGCGGATTTGGTGAGACGGTCAACAATAACCCAAATGGTATCATAACCGCCCGTCGTTTTTGGTAGCTTGGTGATAAAATCCATCGTTATCCTTTCCCACTTCCATTGCGGGATCTCGGGTTGTCGAAGTAGTCCGGACGGTCTTTGGTGTTCGGCTTTGACTTTGGAACATGTCAAACACTTGGAAACATAAGTAGCTACGTCCCTTTTGATGTTCGGCCACCAATATAGTTGTTTAAGGTCGTGGTACATCTTATTGGCACCGGGGTGAATCGAGTATCGTGACTTATGGGCTTCATCTAAAATAAGGCTTCGTAGGTCCCCATAACTAGGCACCCAAATCCTTCCGGCGTAATATCGGAGTCCGGTCTCCCTAATTTCGAATCGAGAGACGAGAATGTTCAAGAGCTCGTGTGAAAGGTTTTCATCCTTGAGAGCCTCATCTTGGGCTACCCGAATTTGGCTATTAAGGTTGGTGTGAATGGTGATGTTTAAAGCTCGGACACGGAGAGGCACCGCTCTTTCTTTTCGACTTAAGGCATCGGCTACTACATTTGCCTTCCCGGGATGGTAACGAAGCTCGCAATCGTAATCGTTTAAGGTTTCAATCCACCTTCGTTGTCTCATGTTTAGTTGCTTTTGATCGAAAATGTGTTGAAGACTTTTGTGATCGGTGAAGATAGTACTCTTGGTTCCATAAAGATAGTGTCTCCACATTTTAAGTGCAAAGACAACGGCTCCGAGTTCGAGATCATGTGTCGTATAGTTTCGTTCATGAATTTTGAGTTGTCGAGAAGCATAAGCAATGACTTTCGTTCGTTGCATCAATACACACCCAAAACCATGTTTTGAGGCATCGCAATATACAACAAAGTCATCATTGCCTTCGGGAAGTGACAAGATAGGAGCGGTGGTTAGCTTCGTCTTCAAGATCTGAAACGCGGATTCTTGCTCGGTCGCCCAAATGAATTTCTTTCCCTTGTGAGTTAATGCGGTTAGAGGACGTGCAACCAAAGAGAAGTTTTCGATGAATCTACGATAGTACCCTGCGAGACCCAAGAATTGACGAATGTGAGTAGGAGTAGTAGGAGTTTCCCATTTACTAATGGCTTCGATTTTCGATGGATCGACTTTAATACCTTGGTCACTTACAACATGACCAAGAAATTGAACTTCCTTCAACCAAAATTCACACTTGGAGAATTTGGCATAGAGTCTTTCTTGTCTTAAAAGTTCAAGCACAAGTCGGAGGTGTTCCTCGTGTTCTTTTTCGCTTTTTGAATAGACTAAAATATCATCGATGAACACGATAACGAATTTGTCAAGATACGGTTTGCACACGCGGTTCATAAGATCCATGAACACCGCCGGTGCGTTAGTGAGACCAAATGGCATTACAAGAAATTCATAACTACCATAACGAGTTTCAAAACGGTTTTGGAGACATCTTCCCCCTTAACCCTTAATTGATGATAACCCGAGCGGAGATCGATTTTCGAATATACACAAGACCCTTGTAGTTGATCAAAGAGGTCATCGATGCGAGGAAGAGGATATCGGTTCTTAACCGTCAATTTATTTAGTTCACGATAATCAATGCACATTCGTAGGGATCCGTCTTTCTTTTTAACAAACAAAATCGGAGCGCCCCAAGGTGAATGGCTAGGTTGGATAAAACCTCGATCAAGTAGTTCTTGGATTTGACTTTGCAATTCTTGCATTTCAGATGGAGCGAGTCTATATGGTGCACGTGCTACGGGTGCGGCTCCCGGGATAAGATCGATTTGGAATTCAACCGGTCGATGAGGTGGAAGACCCGGCAATTCATCGGGAAATACATCGGAATAGTCACTAACAATTGGCACATCATCGATATGCTTATCATCAGACTCGACTTTCTTAACGTGGGCAAGGATCGCAAAACAACCCTTACGGAGCAGTTTTCTAACTTTAAGACACGAAACGAGGTTGAGTCTGGTGCAACTCTTATCGCCATAAACAATCAAAGGTTCACCATTCTCGATAGGAATTCGGATTGCGTTAAGATCACAAAGGATGTGAGATTTCGTTTTGACTAACCAATTCATACCGATTATTACATCAAAGCTTCCTAGTTCCATGGGTATCAAGTCAATTTCAAATTCCTTACCCAAAATGTTTAACGTACACCCCCGGTAATATGTGTCGGCACTTAATAGTTTCCCGTTAGCCACTTCAATGGTATAAGTGGTATCTAATGGAAGAGGTGGAGTGCTAAAAGAATGAGTCAAAGTCTTGGATACAAAGCATTTATCGGCACCCGAATCGAATAAGCAAGAGACATAAGAATTGTTGAGAAGGAACGTACCCGTGACTAGTTCAGTGTCATCCCGGGCTTCCTCGGTGTTGATATTGAAAGCTCGGCCGCGCGTATTGGTGTTATCTTTCCTTTTCGGGCATGCATTTCTATAATGACCCGTTTGACCACATTCATAACAAGTGCCCGTCTTTGGTGCATTGGGCCACTTTCGAGCAACGGGAGTGGCACTTTTACAATCGTTGGCCTTATGACCAACTCCTTGGCACCGGTGGCAAATTAACTTGCCACATTCACCAAAGTGATGTTTGTTGCATTTGTTGCAAAGAGGTAGGTTCCCGGCATAACCCCTCTTGCCGTCGGAGGTGTAAGGCTTCTTAGCAAAGTTGTTGTTGTTTGATTGGGAGGGTTCCCACTTTCTTTTGTTGCCGCCCGACTTATCCTCGGCCTTAGGTGCCGGAACTACGATTTCGTCAACCGTTTCAATTAGTTGGCGAGCCATGTTCATAGCGGCTTGATGAGTAGTGGGTTTGGATGACATCACCCCTTGTTTGATGCTTTTTGGAAGACCGAGCATGTAGAGCTCAATCCTTTGAGATTCGGGGTTAACAAGATTAGGACACATCAAGGATAGTTCGGCGAAGCGTTGATTATAAGCTTTAAGATCGTTTCCGACCGCTTTCAAAGCTCTTAGTTCTTCCTCAAGCTTTCGGGTTTCTTCGCGCGGAAAATATTCAACAATCATCTTTTCCTTTAGATCGGCCCAAGAGAGGGCATGAGCTTCATCGGTACCCACCGATTGAACATAGGTGTTCCACCATGTTAGAGCAATTCCGGAGAAAGTGTGAGTGGAGTATTTGACCTTGTCTTGGTCCCGACAACCGCTTATGCTAAAGACGGCTTCCGTTTGCTCAAACCATCGGGTGAGCACGACAGGTCCCCCGGTTCCATCAAAAGTGTGAGGTTTGCACCCCATGAAAGCTTTATAGGAGCATCCCTCGTTTGAGTTTCCGGCTCCATTGTTGTTGTTGTTGTTGTTGTTGTGGTTGTTATTATTATTGTTGTTGGATGAGTGACCGGCCATGGCCGCATCTACGGCGGTAGCTATCATCCGTTCGAGAGCTTGTTCGGGAGTTTCATTGCGGCGTACACGACGAGGAGCCATTGTTTCTTCAAGACACAAGAATATCATTGATTAGTATTTTCAATAATACTAACCGTGATATAGAATAAAGATAAAGAGAAAATTTTCCTTGAATCGCCTTAAATTCTTTATGTCATAATGTCGGAACGTTCATATGAGTCACCGTAATATAATCCCGGAAATTATATTACCCTGATTCATATGTGCATTCGACATCATTTCATATAGTCAAGGTGGCGTGTCAATCAAATTAAACAACGTGAGATTAAGATGAACTAAGAGTAGATATGAGTAGAAGCGTTCGAGTATAAATGCACAAGTAGTCAAGTAATTCCTACTTCAAGTCTATATGCCGGTTGTAGTCTACACTCACCAATGTACCCTATGACTCGAGGTTGACACCAATGAACTCTAAATCCCTACAACCAACGCTCTGATACCATCTGTAGCGACCCGACCAAATCGTCATTGACGGCGCCGTCTACTTAGGTCCCGTTACGTGGTCATAAGTCTTTAAAACAACGTTTGACCAAAAGATATGTCGCATTTATTTCAAATGTAAAGGTTGTTAAAGTTTACAAGAATAGTTCCACCACAAGTTACGATACATAGTTTTAAGTACAAATGAAACTTATGCGACACAATTTAAAAGTATCCAAAAGACGCTCCATGTATGCATATATACTCGACATCCAATGCAAGTATCAAAATAATGAGCGGAAGCATGTATCATGTATCGTTCAAGGACCTGAGAAAAACATAGAAATCTGTCAACGAAAACGTTGGTGAAATCATAGGTTTAAGTAAGTAAGTACAAGTGAACCACAAGATTTGCATCAATGAAATAATAGTAATACATTCCAAAAGTTTGTTTCACGAGCACCCAATTATCAAAGCTTAACATTCCTTCCATTGTATACCCCATCACTTAGTGCTAGAACAAACACTGATTCTCGAAAATATATTTCATCCGTAGACGGTAGCGAACCGTCAAAGATGAGGGTTGTCAACCCATATGGCCATATAACATAAGTTCTCGCTTACACCCGGCAAGTGTAACTAATGATAATCGAATTGAGGATTTTTGTTCTAAACTCGTATGTAGAATGTTTGTTTTCCCGTTCTTGTGTTCACTTAGTTCAAAAGAATCGTTTATGTTTTCTCATCCCAAATATAAGTTCAAAAAGAGTAAAAGTGGGACTATGATCTCACCTTGAGTGCAAGAGTTAATAAAGTACTTCAACAAGTAGACGCGTGCAAAGACAAAGCTAGTCTTGACCTAAACATATAGGTTGTATCAATAACGGTAAACACGATAGGTCAAAGATGTTCAATTAGTCCTATGGCTCGTTAAGACTCGATCATAATAGCATGTGAATCAAATTGTCATGTTTCATGCAAGGTACAAGTATAAAAACATGTTAGAACGATTGCACAAATATTTGGTTAAGTTTGATTGAAAGTCAAACTTTGGTCGGTCAAAGTCAACGAAAGTCAACACGTTCGGGTCGGGTTCCGAACTATTTTTCTGAGGTTTTTAATCATATATGAACATGTTAGAACAAGTTTCATGTGAATTGGAGGTCCGTAGTATGCCAAACATTTTCCATAAAATGGACACCGGAGACAGAAGCTGGGCACGGCTTATGCCGCGCCGCGGCACCCTTCTGTCGCGCCGCGACAATAGGCGGGTGCTGGTGCCTGGTCTGTTTCACTTGTCCAACTTGATCCAAACTTCAAATAAGCATAAAACGCAAACCACAAACACTTAGGACTCGCACCTTATATCGTTGGAAAGCTCTTTTGACATAGAATGCAAGTAAACACAATTTAACAATCAAAAACCTCATTTGTAACAACCGAGTTTTCCAACCAAGTGATCATTCAATGCCCACATTAATGCTTCAAACTCACCAATGCACATTTAATGATTTGGGCATTCAATGCATACATGTGACATGCCATTTTGTAGGTAATGGAGCATACAATATAACTAACAACTTACTAACAACAATTCATGGCAATCAACGCATCAAATAATCACTTCAAGTTCTTCAAACCCTAACTCAATTCCACCAAAAATCAATAATCAAGCTCATGAAGTTTTCTAAGGCAACCTACACATCAAATTGAAGCTAGTGATGCTAGTAACACAATTAAAACATCAACTTTCAACATCTAACAACATATGATCATCCAAAATTCAAGAACAACACACCAAAATTCAAGTTCATGCTAGTTACACTAAAACAACGAGATCGAGCATATAAATCATATATTCATGTTAGACTTGAGCCATAGACACTAATTAACACTTTTATAAGTTAAAAACATCAAGAACACAAAATCTAGTGATTTTAGAAAGTTACCCAAATGAGATGAAGTTGGTACCAAAATGAAGAGGATGAAGAGAGGATCACGAATATGTAATTTATTTGGTTGCTAGCTCCCTAATCCGGATTTAGATGATGAATGAATGAGAAAGGAAATTGGGTGTGTTCTTGCTAGAGAGAAAGAGAGAGAGATAGGGAGATGGTAATGAATGGGTGAAAGGGGTTTGACCCTTTGACCTAGTCAAGGGTTTGATCCCTTGTCAAGTTTAGTCCCTCAACTTTCGTTCGGGTGCGGGAATTACCTAAACGAGATAATTTAAAACGCGTATCAACGGGAGATGTTATAAACATATAACAGACTTTATATTAGTATAACGGAAAAATAAATGGAAAAAGGCGGGATGTTACACATAGCTTCTAACCTTGATCATGCTCAAGTAGTCCTATAGTACATCAACACTGTACTCTACTGTAGCAACAGTATTTCCTCGAGTCTTATATTCTTGACCAATGTCTTGATCTGGTCCTACGGTAATTCCCCATGTACTTTATAGTATTTTCGATGAGTTCATACCATGACCAATGTATAAACACAGATAATTAATTACCTTATAATTGTCGACTTTATAAAAGGTTTTAATCATGTTTATTGGTGGAAGGGCGATAATAACGAGGTTTAATATCATAGACAGAAAGCGAGTACGAAATGATAATCATCCCCTAACTAACATTATTAAATCATGGCAAACAATCAAGCAATTACTCACACATCATGGCAACAAGCATTTCTAATATTAATAAATCACAAACATCGAACAAGAATACTATAATAAATTAATAAAAGAAAGGATAGATGTTACCGAATAATGTCGGCAGAATAACACTTGTATTTATTCATAATATCCATAGCGTTACAATGCTTGATAGCTTCTACTACTAACTACATACTAATCTCCTATTGATCACTAGAGAGCGACAATAGAGAGAATTATTTTTCCTAATCTCTGTACTTTTCTCTCTCAAGAATCTAGAGAGAGAAAGTAGAGAGAGAACTAATCTCCTATAGATCACTAGAGAGTGACTATAGAGAGATATTTGAGAGAGAAGTGAAGAATTGGTGTGTGTTGAAATGGTGGGATGTGCTACCTATTTATAGGAAAGGCTTGATAGCAAAGTTGTAAATAAATAGCTGAAAAACCCCTGGCAAGTGAGATGGCAGGTGGTTTGCATAGGAGGTATGTCTAAACCCCTGGCAAGTAGGACGGCAGGTGATACGGCAGGTAGGGTTTTCGTTGAAAAAATGGCTGGCAAACGGCTGGCTGGCCGTTTGGCAAGCCATTTGCAGGGCCCGTTTGATCAGTCAGCCTGTTTACCATGCTCGTTTACCTTAGGCGTGTGGCAGGCCATTTTCCATACTGGCAAGCCGTTTGGCAGGCCGTTTGGCTTGCTGATTCGCTGGATCGTAACTTGATTTCTTGTCTTTCACCGTTTTTGCTCTAGAATCTTTGTTTTAGCTCAGTTTCTTACGATTCTTGCCCCCAAGCATTCGTAATCGAATATCCTACAACATGAGATTAATTAAATAAACTTTTCCAAAAATTATAAAATAAGTTATTTAAACGCGAGTTAATCGTCTTAGCCGATTTTGCTCGTTTTTCCATGTTTTTCATCCGTTTTTAGTGATTCTTGAAACATGGCCTTGTAATGACATAATATACCAAATGAATCAAATAAATGCTTATGTAGATGATAAAGTCAATTACTTTATCTTAAATGAGGCTAATATCGGGGGTAAAAACGTGACTATTTAGCCGATATCAAATATCCCATACTTAGACTTTGCTTATCCTCAAGCAAACCTCTCTTTTCATTTTAAGTTCAAGGATGCTTATGAGGTTTCCGTTCTATTATTCAAGTGGCTTTTTATATATTATAAGAGCAAAATCTGAAAAACCGTCTTCTAAAAGGGTAGAAACTATCTCTGCAAGCATGAGGGGAGGTTACATGACATTGGCTTCCTTACATGGGTCATTCAAATCACTCAAGTTTTTGGGGTTCTCTATCAATCTATGAAATGAATTCGCTCATAGCCAGTCATGCTGTAATTATTGTCATAGGCTTGACCAAGAATCAAATCTCCACCGGTTAGATAAGGACGGCACTGATCTTCTCCCTAATCATTCTTTCAAGAGGAAGAGCAGGTTTTTAGGTTGGTTTGCGGTGAAAAGCGAAGGTTTTGATATGACAAGAAAGGTGATTTTCGAATCACTGAATTTTAGAGAGATTCGATAGATTTCGGTTTCATGAGGATATACTTTTTCTAGTAAAGATGGTACACTATTTTTTTTTAAGAGTTCCTTTAGAGGGTGCTGATTTTCAGCGAAGACTTTGCTTCTTCTCTGCAATACTCCTGGGTCACAATCTTCATTTTCTTGGGGATTTAGAATTTTATTTGAGACTTTTCTCTTCTTTATTTTCGAGACTTTGCTCAACATTTTTTTTTTTACATATCTCATCTTCATAACTTTGTCTATTTCTTCTTGTGCCCAGGGAGAAAGGTATTTCACCAGAAATAGGTCTTTTATGACCTATCAAAAACAGTCTGGAATTTCAGAATTTTTCGACAAATGTTTGAAGTAAACTTGGTCGACCTATCTCTTTGAATTTCTAGATTTTGGAAATGAGAAAGGAAAGAGGGTGGAAAGGGTAACATATTTGATAGTATATTTGGGGGTGAGTATTTTCTGATTCATCAACTCTTTGGCGTGAGTTGGTCGGTTTAAATGCGTGGAGTGAAAACGAAAACGGATGGTTTTTTGTCTTCTCTATTCAGAATGATTTCGGAAGAAGTATCGCACCTACACCACGTATGGAACTTACTAACTATTGGCCTCGAAATGTATGTCAAGGTCAAGTTCTAACTCTAAATGCTAACATCGGCACTCTCATCGAAAAAGATAGTTAAGCATTAAAAATGAATGCTTATTGGGCCATTTTTGGGGTGCCTCATAGCAATTATATTGGGTTGATAATGCCTAGTCATGCAATGCACTTTTAGAGAATCGGTTCATCCTTAAGAAGATTTATGTCCTCATTTGTCTTAATTTTAGAACAAACACGCTTAATTTTCGAAAGTACTTTTTCAGGAAGTGTCATTTAGCCAAAATTTTTGAAAAAATTTACGTTGAGGACAAAGAATCTAAATACTAGGTATACTCGAAAATATTTAGTAAAATTTTAATTTAAGAATATTTTTCGAGCATCCCCTAGCTAATTACGGTGTACTACACCGCTATCCCACACTTAGAGGAACATTGTGCCTACTGTTCACTCTTAGATTTTAGGGATCTAAAATCCCACACTTAGAGTTTGAACATGCCGAAAAATGTATCTAAGCTCAATATTGGGTTGGAATGCCACACTTAGTGATAAGCTTAAGATAGGGTATAGTTTAAGGATATAACGAAGCAAAATATATAAACGAAGAGAAAGAAACGAATTACTCCCCTTGGGTGTAGCTGTGAGCTGAGGATCTGTAGGTAGACTGAGTCGGAACCATCTTTTATTGGATTGGAATCGGTCTTCTTGAAGTGTACTCGAGCTCATTAGGGTGTTCTCATCCTCCATACACCATCCACCAATAACTTGCAATGAAATAATCAATGCGTTTCCTTGTCGTTTCATCATTATTCAAAGAGTCTCCACCATAGGGATCAATAACTGTCTATTACTTGTAAAAATGTAAAAGATCAAACCTAGACAGGTGATTAAGTTTTAGGCCATAGACTCACTGATTTGCGTTTTGATTAAAAAGTTATTTGAAAACTTGAGGGTTTCAAAATTAAGTTTTTGAAAATTCAACAAATCAGTATATGACTAAAAAGCTTAATCCCACACTTAAAGTGTTGTCTGCCTTAAATTTAAAGACTTTTGAAATAATGCAGCAATAGTTCACTTAAGAACAAGACAAGTAGGAGAAGTGAGTTCGTCCTAAGAAATGTTGAAAATTTTATTTTAAGTTTCACTTTTCACTTATTAAGTTAACCTAATTATCCTAATGTAACTACTACTAAAGCTATGGAAAAATAAACACATGGGTTGCCTCCCGAAAAGCGCTTGTTTTTGTTCGAGTCACGAGCCTGACTCTAGCCTTATTTCTCAGGAAATCTAGGTGGCTCCCTTGCATCCATCAGTAGACACAAGAGGTAATATTGGAACATATCGTAGGGATTGAAGCGGACATTAAATAAGGTATGTCCAATAAGAGTATAAGGTGGTTTGAAGTGAATGCTTTGTTTAACTTGAGGTATAGCAAAGTTATCAACTTCTTTTACCTCATTGATTTGTGCGGGTTGGTCAAAGGGGTCCTCATCACTCCATGATGTGTATATCATTATGTATTTGAGTGATGATTTATAGGGTAGCCCTGACGCAAAACCTGTCTCTCTTCTTTGTGACTTCAGGTTGGTCGTAACGTTGTACTCTAAGGATGGAGGTGGGACGATGTCCATTGACGTCTCCAATGTGGTAGCAATATTAACCACTACTTCGGTGCTAGAATCCTCCATCTCTTTCTTCTCATCCAGGCTTTCTATTTCAATTTCTTCATCCACCTCCTCGTCACTCTGGTCGGGAATTTCAAGTATAATTAGTTTAGAGAGTTCTTCTAGAACGAAGTCCTCTCTAGTCACTAAAAGATCAAAATAAGGTGGGAGTGAAGATTGGGTTGGTGTGGAGTGGTTATTCTTCTTGTCTTCTACTTCTATCTTCTTCTCTTCATTCTCGGGATAGAAGGTGACTTTCCTAGTGGAGATGGTATTTACTTCGGCATTCCCATCAGAAGGACATACAGACTCGTCGATCGTGAATGTGACTTCTTCTCCACGGGCTCTCAAGGTGATAGTCTGTGAATAAACGTCAACGATCGCTTTGGCTGTATTCATGAAAGGCCTTCCTAAGATGATAGGGTTTTCATGTCTTGTTTATAGTCCATAACCACAAAGTCAGTCGGAAAGAGGGAATTTGTTGACCTTAACCATGACGTTCTCAGCTATTCCCTTAGGATATCTAGTGGATTGGTCAACTAGCTGGATGCTCATTTTGGTAGGGTTAAGGTTTCCAATTCCGAGTTTCTGGAACATTGAGTAGGGCATGAGATTGACGCTGGCACCAAGGTCAGCGAGAGAATAGATAGTACCAGATTGGTAGATAGAACAAGGAAGGTTAAATCGTCCAGTATCCCCTAGTTTTTTATGAAGAGTATTTAAGATAATGGCTGAACAATCCGCGTTCAGCGGGACATTGGGTACTTTGGGTACCTTATCCTCTGTTGATAGGAGTTTCCTAAAATACTTCTTACTATGAGGATTTTTAGACACAATGTCCAAAATTTACCGTGAAGCTTGAAAGATTTCATCTTGTTATGTCTTTGCTTGAGATGGCCCGGTAATGGAATGGTTGCTTTCCCAGTACGTTTAGGTGATGACTCAATGAATACTACCGAACGGGTATTAGTTAGTTTCTTCTCCTTAGAAGAAACTGAAGGTTGGCTATGTGCCACCTTTGAGTCATTTTTAGTACAACCTAGAGAATCGAGATGTTGATTTAGCTGGCTTATTTGATTTTCAAGACTACTCAAGTGATTAGTCATGACTAAGTCAGCTGCGTCTTGTCTTGCTGTGACTTGTCTCTGGTGGGGTAGTGGGTTTAGTCGGTGGGTTGTGTGGATGAGATAGGATCATATCAGAGTAGACAATAGAGTCCTCACATTCAGCCTCGTATACCTTGGCCGGATGTGGGTTAGTACAATTCTGGCATAATTGCACTTGAGACACATGTTGCAGGAGTTTCTTTAGCTCTCCGGCTTCTTTGGTGAGGTTTTCTATTTGGTCCGAGAGAAATTTGATGATTTTAATTTCGATAGGATCAGAGGCGGAAAGCGGTGTTGCTGATGAAATGTGTTCTTCTGTGTTCCAATCGTGATAGTGCGTAGTCATTTCCTCGATCAGTCTCCAGGCCTCGTCAGCAGTGAATTTCATGAAGTTACCTAGAAAAACGGCATCAAGAGTAGACTTGTTGTTCTGATTCAGACCTTTGTAGAAGGTCAAAATTTGAACAGAGCTCTCAAGACGGTGATTCAGGCATCTTCGAAGCAACTATTTGAATCTTTCCCATGCAGTGTAGAGTGATTCATCACATACTTGTTGAAAGTTTACGATATTATACCTAAGTCTGATTTGTTTTGATGGGGGAAAGTACTTGATTAAGAAAGTTGTTGCCATTTCCTCCCATGAGGTTATAGACTTGGGTTCTAACCCCTCGAACCAGGCTTTTGCATGAAGAGTTAATGAATAGGGGAACAGATACAGACGAACTACATCTTGTTTAACCTTGTTTTTCTTATATGAGTTGGATAAGGAGAGGAATCTATCTAAGTGAGAGTTAGGATCGTCAATTGGTAAGCCATGGAATAGACAGTGATTCTGAATGAGTTGTATGATGCTATGCTTAAGCACAAAAGACGCTCCATTAACCTCTGGATAGAGTATCGGTCCTCCTCATCCTTCTAACGTGGGTTTGGTGATGTTAGCGAGAGTGATGCGTGCGTCCATCATCGAACTATCAGCATGTAAGTGTGGATCTCGTCGGATGGGTACAATGTATGATATCGGATAGAAGAAAGGATGTGTCAGAAGAATTCTTAGCGGTCTAAGTAGGTGTAACACCCCGTTTTCCCCGTATATGAATTTATAGGTGTATTGTGTATGTACGACAGACGTATGAAGGGTTCGATACATGTTCGGGTGTTAAAGTCTTGTATGCGAGAAAATGAGTCAGGACACGTTGAGTGTCGCGGCACGACAAAGGGAGCCGCGGCGCGGCGTTTCGAATAAATCCAGATCAGAAGTTAGTTATAAAATGATCCCAGACTTAGTCAAATGTCGCGGCGCGACATTTAAGGCCGCGGCGCGGCATACTGCAAGAACTGGCACCAGATTCTTGTAATTTTAAATGAAGTTCAAGGGCATTTTGGTCTTTTCACGTTTGAGCCAGATTTGAGGCTTTAACCTCATCCACTCATTCATTTTCCTAATTTCATTTTCCTTTTCTTTTCATTTTTCTCTCAAAACTCAAACACCCATTTGATTTCAAAGGGATTTTTGGAAAGGAAGAAGCGGGATTTGATCTTTGGCGTAGTTGACTAGTTTGTTCTCCTCGTTCTTAGCTACACGGTGATACTAGTGGTAAGCTCTAACTCCGAATTTCATTTTCATGTTCATCATTCAAATTTGGGGCTTTTGATTGTATGATTCATAGATGGAACCCATTTAGTTGTTAATTGAAGATTAACACCAAGATTCGGGTTTATAAGTGTTAAAGGCGGGTTTTGGGTTGGTTAATGATTTAACCATGTTTAAGACTTGAGGATGGTGTATAATCACTAGTATTAGCGATTATTGATGTTTTGGAGACTTTTAGGGTTCTTGTGGTTGACTAATTTTGACTAGAGTCAAAATTAGGGTTTGTTGATGATTATGACCCGAATGTCGATTCGTTGAGGTTTATAAACTTAAAATGGATTAAGTTGAGGTATAAAACCGAGTTAAACATGTTTTGGTGTCAAAACTTGTAAATGGTGAGATTTTGACCTTATGGGTCAAAATTAGGGTTTATGGGCGATTTTGAGAACGATAAGTGTTTAACACTTGTGTTTGGGTTTAATTGGCATAATAGGACCATTATCACTTGTGTTAGTGATTATTGGTTAGTTTGGGCGCGGTTTGTCCTTGGAAATGCATTTGGGTCAAATTTGCACTAAGTGTCAAATTGGGTTGGTTTGTAAATCCAATCTAAGTGTGTTGTTGAATTTGTGATAATGGATTAGGTACTTTCCATTGACGTGTTGCGGATTATTCGGTTGCATTCATCAAGGCGACAAGGTGAGTGTTAATATCCTATATGCATATGTATGTGTAGGATGGGTGCGAGTCGGGTGAAGTGGTTCTCGGTTATAGAGCTCACTTCACATATAGGTGGTTTTGATGGACTTGTGTATAGGTCCAATTGGCACGGTTGTGCATTTTGGTTGACCTCCTTTCGGCGAGGTGTACACTTGTGTGTACGTTATCACATATATTGTGATGTGGTTTTGGATGACCCCGATGTGGTTGATTTTATAATCCCGTGACCGTGGGTTTTGATGTTGAGAAGTGAATCGCGTGTAGTTCGGATTCACGATGACTCGTGTAATTCGGTCATCTTATTGAGGTAGTAATCTCGTGTGGTTTCGGATTACTAAGGCTCGTGTAGTTCGGCCAACCTAGATGTTGTGAAGATAGTAATCTCGTGTGGTTTCGGATTACTAAGGCTCGTGTAGTTCGGCCAATCTTCATTGTGGCGTTTGGTATTCGGTAATGGGTTAAGGGGTTAACCTTATTCGTTTTATATTGTTATATATATTAATGTAATGTTGTGTTGTAGCTATCCCTCCGGGTGTAGCTTATTGGCGTTGTTCACATCGTCGTTGGTTAACTTATACTTTGTTGATATCTTTAGCTTGTTGCTTAGAGATCGTACGGTATGCTTAGTGTAGTTGCCTTATACATGGATGCTTCAGTATGCGGTATTTGATATTTGTGTGGCGTGTCCATTTTATACATATATATATGTATGTAGTATATTATCATTCACTAAGCGTTAGCTTACCCTCTCGTTGTTGATATTTTTATCGGTTCGCATGCTTGGCGGCTCGGGTAAACTTGGGGATTAGAGATCTTGGCTAGGTTGCTTAGAAGATCTTTCTTTTGTATTCGATTAGGATTTGGGTAGCGTAGTCCCAAATCACCATGCTCGGTTTTGGTTTGAAACTAAACTAGTCTGGTCGTGTATGTCCGTTTGGACAATTAACTAATGTATTAAATGTTTCAAGGTTATTAAACCTTCTATTGTAATTAAAGATGTTTATGGAAACACAATTGGGACCTAAAGTGTTATTTAAAGCGTATTAAAAGGAAAAATTTTTATGGGCCGGTTTTAATACGGGTTGGGTTGTTTCAAGTGGTATCAGAGCATGGTCTAAGGGATTTAGGCGACTTGAGATAGGTGCCTAGACTTAGACTTTTGTGTGTGCTTATTTGTTGCGGGACTTGTAGGTGAACGGGTCGGAACGGGTTATAGTTAGTGCCTTGTTTGTAGGTGGACTAACTAGGATTTTTGGCTTGTGTTGTGATGTTATTCCCTTGTGTGTGTTTATATCGCGTGGAATCGTCGTTGTGTTGGTTATATCACCGAGCGAGGCGGTCGTTATACTAACGAGTTGAGACGACGTGTGTGCGTAATAAGGACTTGAAAACCTTATTACGGGTGCAAATCGTGTCTAACAAGTGATGTACGACGAGTGTTGAGCAAGATGGGGCGGTGTTATGCGTGTTGTTTTATACGTTCGTGGACTAATCGTTTTGCATTCTTTAGAATGACGACGCGAAATGAGATCGAGACGAATGACGAGGAGTTTAACTCTAGAGTTCGGTCGCCGTTGCGGAGCAAATGAGTGCATTTCGAGAAGAAATGAATAGGAAGTATTCCGAATTTCGGGGTAGTAGTGAAATGGAGCGTTGTCTTAAGATCTTCATGAGGACTAAACCCCGATGTATGACGGAAAACCGGATCCTTTGGTAAGCACAACTTGGATCTCGGATGTCGAAGGGTGTTTTTGTACTATTGAATGCCCTCCTGAGAAGAGGACAAGACTCACTACTAGTTTGTTGCGGGGTAGCCCAAAGGATTGGTTGGATGGTAAGATTGATCTTGTCGGTGGTGAACCGTTTATGGTGTTATCATGGGACGAGTTTAAGAAGGAATTCTTCGAGGAGTTTCGGACTTCTGCCGATTTGTCAGAAATGCGTAATGAGTTGCGAAATTTGCAATAGGGTTCTATGGATTTGAATACTCTCAAGACGACCTTTATGGCGAAGGCTCGTTTTTGCCTGGAGTATTTGGGGAATGATAATTTGTTGATACAAGATTTCTATCGAACCTTGAATGATGACTTGAAGAATAAGATTAGCCGGGGTCACGCGAAATCGTTTGCGGAATTATTCGCCGTGGCTAGAGGTTTCGAGTCGTATACGCGATCAAAGATTGGTGAACCTTCAAGTGAGAGAAGGGTTGTTTCGTATGGTGCTCCGAGTAAGAGGACTAAGGGTCCGAGTGTGAGCACGGGTGGTACGCGGACGGGTATACCAGATTCTAGTGCATCTAGATGTTACAATTGTGGCATGAGGGGTCACAAGTCTTGGGAATGTTCGGTACCAAAGGGTGATGGTATGGTGTGCTTCAATTGCCAAGAAGAAGGACATCGTAAGTCGGAATGTCCCAAGTTAGCGGGGACGGGTGCGGCAAGGAGACGTTAAGGTACGTTTCGTTTTAATAAATATGTCCTTTGATTATTTATTAAGTGCCGTTGAATTTGAGTTTGTAAAATGCTTTGTGTTGTGCATATTGTTGTTATGGGTAACGTTCCTAATGGAAGTACCCTATGGTGATGTTTTCATTAATGGGCGAAGGGCGTAAGACTTGGTGCAACCAAGCATTCCTTAGTATTTGGAAATGTTTCTACCAAGCCATGGAAATGGGTTTTGGTGTTCGATTGTTAAGCGCGTGTTCGCTATAATGTGGATGTTGATGAACCATGAGGTTCGTCGGGTGGATTGAAACCCTTGAAATCGAGTGTTTTGGATCTCGATGTATGTTGGTGAAGGAGTCTACGCGACGCGACAGTAGGTGCCTCTTTTATACCTACTAGCGTGATGTTTGACTCCAATTGTGTTGCGGTTACATTGTACTTAGGGTACCGGAGTGAAACCCTTAGGTACATGAGTGACTAGGTGAAAATTGACAAACTAGAGCAATTGGATGATTGCGAGGGTGTGGTTTGTGTAATCGTGGTACACTTTTTGTTCGAAGTGTTTAAGGATTGATTGAAATCCTTCGTGTGCTCAAGGCTGGAGCAAGATATGGTGATGGGTCATGTGAGCCCATTTTTTTGTAAAGTCTACCTTTGGTAGCATTGTACGGTTGTACGAGTTGTGGATATGGGACGTAGTTCCAAGTGGGGGAGTTACACTCCCGCACGAGGAAGTTTTAGTGTGAGATTTCGGATGATGCTTTTGGTAGAATACAATTTCGGATAAATTTTACTTATGGTTTGGATTTGAATAATCACTGAGGTGGTAATGTGGTAAATCTCATTGAGAGATAATGGACGTGTTTGGTGAGCAAGGTGAAATCCTTCGGTTAAGGGAGGTGTGTGTCGGATTCTCTTCTAGAGAATTATTGTTTTGTGCCTATGTTTGATATAGGTGGTTCTTGCTCGAGTGTGTGAATGGTTAGTGGTATCCGTTAGGATTCACTATGGCGTAGCAGAGCGCGATGTTACGCTACTCGTCGTTCGAGGCCAAAAGGGCGTTGATTGATGAAGCATGACTTTCGGAGTCTGCTGACTTCATCATGGTATTGGTGACTGATGAAGCATGACCTTTAGGGTCCGCTGACTTCATCATGGGTGTACGTGATTGGAGGAGCATGACCTTCGGGGTCCGCTGACTTCATCATAGGCGTAGTGTTATATCGGTGAAGCATGACTTTCGGGGTCCGCTGACTTCATCCAGTGTTGAGATTGGTGAAGCATGATCTTCGGGTCCGCTGACTTCATCATGGTAGTGGATCGCGTGTGGTTTCGGATTCACGATGACGCGTGTGGTTTCGGTCATCTTATTGTGGAAGTGAGTCGCGTGTAGTTCGGATTCACAAATGACTCGTGTGGTTTCGATCATTGTATTGAGGAGTGAGTCTCGTGTAGTTCGGATTCACAAATGACTCGTGTAGTTCGGTCATTCCTCTGGGATAGTGACTCTCGTGTAGTTTGGATTCACTATGGCGCGTGTAGTTCGGCCAATCCCGTTTGTTGTTGTGACGAAGGGAGTGAGTCGCGTGTAGTTCGAATTCACTAAGGTGCGTGTGTTTTCAGCCAGCCTTCGTGTTGTGTGATCTGTCGGTTGTTTTATACACCGATGGTGGGGTCGTAAGGACCGTGATGTTGATCTGTTGGTTTGTTTATACACCAATGGTGGGGTCCTAAGGACCGTGTTGTGTGATAGATCGGGTGTTTTTATACGCCGATGGTGGGGTCGCGAGGACCATATGGTATGATTAGTGATGCGATAGCCGTGTTTCGCTCACATGATGTTACGGGTGTGACGATAGTTGATTTTGTACACCTTGAGATTTGCGTTTCCATAGTCGTTTTGGGCGTTATCGGTTTTAACCGGTTGTTATGATGTTACGGTAGTTGCGTATTGCGCACTACAAGGGATGTTTAGTGATTGGTGTTATCCGTCAGGATTCGTTTGGTTCGGTCTTCATCATTTCGGATTGTTGACCTTAGGTTGAGACTTGGTTGCTTTTAGCGTTGTACTCGGTAAGGGTACGCTAAGGGGTTGATATCTCGGTACGAGATTGGTTGAGTTTTCCCGATGTTAGGGAATGCGCATGGTTTTAGTGCTCGGATTGTGGATTTGATAAATCGCGGGTGATGATTTAGTTGTTAAAGGCAATTCAGTGGGAAGAATTGCTTAGGAAAGTCGGTTGGGACTTATGTTTGAGGACCGTGAAGTGTGGTCCGTTTGGTTAAGTGACGAGGATCACGAGGATGTGATCGAGTCTAAGTGGCGGAGAGTTGTAACACCCCGTTTTCCCCGTATATGAATTTATAGGTGTATTGTGTATGTACGACAGGCGTATGAAGGGTTCGATACATGTTCGGGTGTTAAAGTCTTGTATGCGAGAAAATGAGTCAGGACACGTTGAGTGTCGCGGCGCGACAAAGGGAGCCGCGGCGCGGCGTTTCGAATAAATCCAGATCAGAAGTTAGTTATAAAATGATCCCAGACTTAGTCAAATGTCGCGGCGCGACATTTAAGGCCGCGGCGCGGCATACTGCACGAACTTGCACCAGATTCTTTTAATTTTAAATGAAGTTCAAGGGCATTTTGGTCTTTTCACGTTTGAGCCAGATTTGAGGCTTTAACCTCATCCACTCATTCATTTTCCTAATTTCATTTTCCTTTTCTTTTCATTTTTCTCTCAAAACTCAAACACCCATTTGATTTCAAAGGGATTTTTGGAAAGGAAGAAGCGGGATTTGATCTTTGGCGTAGTTGACTAGTTTGTTCTCCTCGTTCTTAGCTACACGGTGATACTAGTGGTAAGCTCTACCTCCGAATTTCATTTTCGTGTTCATCATTCAAATTTGGGGCTTTTGATTGTATGATTCATAGATGGAACCCATTTAGTTGTTAATTGAAGATTAACACCAAGATTCGGGTTTATAAGTGTTAAAGGCGGGTTTTGGGTTGGTTAATGATTTAACCATGTTTAAGACTTGAGGATGGTGTATAATCCCTAGTATTAGCGATTATTGATGTTTTGGAGACTTTTAGGGTTCTTGTGGTTGACTAATTTTGACTAGAGTCAAAATTAGGGTTTGTTGATGATTATGACCCGAATGTCGTTTCGTTGAGGTTTATAAACTTAAAATGGATTAAGTTGAGGTATAAAACCGAGTTAAACATGTTTTGGTGTCAAAACTTGTAAATGGTGAGACTTTGACCTTATGGATCAAAATTAGGGTTTATGGGCGATTTTGAGAACGATAAGTGTTTAACACTTGTGTTCGGGTTTAATTGGCATATTAGGACCATTATCACTTGTGTTAGTGATTATTGGTTAGTTTGGGCACGGTTTGTCCTTGGAAGTGCATTTGGGTCGAATTTGCACTAAGTGTCAAATTGGGTTGGTTTGTAAATCCAATCTAAGTGTGTTGTTGAATTTGTGATAATGGATTAGGTACTTTCCATTGACGTGTTGCGGATTATTCGGTTGCATTCATCAAGGCGACAAGGTGAGTGTTAATATCCTATATGCATATGTATGTGTAGGATGGGTGCGGGTCGGGTGAAGTGGTTCTCGATTATAGAGCTCACTTCACATATAGGTGGTTTTGATGGACTTGTGTATAGGTTCAATTGGCACGGTTGTGCGTTTTGGTTGACCTCCTTTTGGCGAGGTGTGCACTTGTGTGTACGTTATCACATATATTGTGATGTGATTTTGGATGACCCCGATGTGGTTGATTTTATAATCCCGTGACCGTGGGTTTTGATGTTGAGAAGTGAATCGCGTGTAGTTCGGATTCACGATGACTCGTGTAGTTTGGTCATCTTATTGAGGTAGTAATCTCGTGTGGTTTCGGATTACTAAGGCTCGTGTAGTTCGGCCAACCTCAATGTTGTGAAGATAGTAATCTCGTGTGGTTTCGGATTACTAATGAAATGTCCCGTTCTTATTGATTAAAAACGTTCCATATTAATTGATTTCGTTGCGAGGTTTTGACCTCTATATGAGACGTTTTTCAAAGACTGCATTCATTTTTAAAACAAACCATAACCTTTATTTCATAAATAAAGGTTTAAAAAGCTTTACGTAGATTATCAAATAATGATAATCTAAAATATCCTGTTTACACACGACCATTACATAATGGTTTACAATACAAATATGTTACATCGAAATCAGTTTCTTGAATGCAGTTTTTACACAATATCATACAAACATGGACTCCAAATCTTGTCCTTATTTTAGTATGCAACAGCGGAAGCTCTTAATATTCACCTGAGAATAAACATGCTTTAAACGTCAACAAAAATGTTGGTGAGTTATAGGTTTAACCTATATATATCAAATCGTAACAATAGACCACAAGATTTCATATTTCAATACACATCCCATACATAGAGATAAAAATCATTCATATGGTGAACACCTGGTAACCGACAATAACAAGATGCATATATAAGAATATCCCCATCATTCCGGGACACCCTTCGGATATGATATAAATTTCGAAGTACTAAAGCATCCGGTACTTTGGATGGGGTTTGTTAGGCCCAATAGATCTATCTTTAGGATTCGCGTCAATTAGGGTGTCTGTTCCCTAATTCTTAGATTACCAGACTTAATAAAAAGGGGCATATTCGATTTCGATAATTCAACCATAGAATGTAGTTTCACGTACTTGTGTCTATTTTGTAAATCATTTATAAAACCTGCATGTATTCTCATCCCAAAAATATTAGATTTTAAAAGTGGGACTATAACTCACTTTCACAGATTTTTACTTCGTCGGGAAGTAAGACTTGGCCACTGGTTGATTCACGAACCTATAACAATATATACATATATATCAAAGTATGTTCAAAATATATTTACAACACTTTTAATATATTTTGATGTTTTAAGTTTATTAAGTCAGCTGTCCTCGTTAGTAACCTACAACTAGTTGTCCACAGTTAGATGTACAGAAATAAATCGATAAATATTATCTTGAATCAATCCACGACCCAGTGTATACGTATCTCAGTATTGATCACAACTCAAACTATATATATTTTGGAATCAACCTCAACCCTGTATAGCTAACTCCAACATTCACATATAGAGTGTCTATGGTTGTTCCGAAATATATATAGATGTGTCGACATGATAGGTCGAAACATTGTATACGTGTCTATGGTATCTCAAGATTACATAATATACAATACAAGTTGATTAAGTTATGGTTGGAATAGATTTGTTACCAATTTTCACGTAGCTAAAATGAGAAAAATTATCCAATCTTGTTTTACCCATAACTTCTTCATTTTAAATCCGTTTTGAGTGAATCAAATTGCTATGGTTTCATATTGAACTCTATTTTATGAATCTAAACAGAAAAGTATAGGTTTATAGTCGGAAAAATAAGTTACAAGTCGTTTTTGTAAAGGTAGTCATTTCAGTCGAAAGAACGACGTCTAGATGACCATTTTAGAAAACATACTTCCACTTTGAGTTTAATCATAATTTTTGGATATAGTTTCATGTTCATAATAAAAATCATTTTCTCAGAATAACAACTTTAAAATCAAAGTTTATCATAGTTTTTAATTAACTAACCCAAAACAGCCCGCGGTGTTACTACGACGGCGTAAATCCGGTTTTACGGTGTTTTTCGTGTTTCCAGGTTTTAAATCATTAAGTTAGCATATCATATAGATATAGAACATGTGTTTAGTTGATTTTAAAAGTCAAGTTAGAAGGATTAACTTTTGTTTGCGAACAAGTTTAGAATTAACTAAACTATGTTCTAGTGATTGCAAGTTTAAACCTTCGAATAAGATAGCTTTATATGTATGAATCGAATGATGTTATGAACATCATTACTACCTTAAGTTCCTTGGATAAACCTACTGGAAAAGAGAAAAATGGATCTAGCTTCAATGGATCCTTGGATGGCTCGAAGTTCTTGAAGCAGAATCATGACACGAAAACAAGTTCAAGTAAGATCATCACTTGAAATAAGATTGTTATAGTTATAGAAATTGAACCAAAGTTTGAATATGATTATTACCTTGTATTAGAATGATAACCTACTGTAAGAAACAAAGATTTCTTGAGGTTGGATGATCACCTTACAAGATTGGAAGTGAGCTAGCAAACTTGAAAGTATTCTTGATTTTATGAAACTAGAACTTTTGGAATTTATGAAGAACACTTGGAACTTGAAGATAGAACTTGAGAGAGATCAATTAGATGAAGAAAATTGAAGAATGAAAGTGTTTGTAGGTGTTTTTGGTCGTTGGTGTATGGATTAGATATAAAGGATATGTAATTTTGTTTTCATGTAAATAAGTCATGAATGATTACTCATATTTTTGTAATTTTATGAGATATTTCATGCTAGTTGCCAAATGATGGTTCCCACATGTGTTAGGTGACTCACATGGGCTGCTAAGAGCTGATAATTGGAGTGTATATACCAATAGTACATACATCTAAAAGCTGTGTATTGTACGAGTACGAATACGGGTGCATACGAGTAGAATTGTTGATGAAACTGAACGAGGATGTAATTGTAAGCATTTTTGTTAAGTAGAAGTATTTTGATAAGTGTATTGAAGTCTTTAAAAAGTGTATAAATACATATTAAAACACTACATGTATATACATTTTAACTGAGTCGTTAAGTCATCGTTAGTCGTTACATGTAAGTGTTGTTTTGAAACCTTTAGGTTAACGATCTTGTTAAATGTTGTTAACCCAATGTTTATAATATCAAATGAGATTTTAAATTATTATATTATCATGATATTATCATGTATGAATATCTCTTAATATGATATATATACATTAAATGTCTTTACAACGATAATCGTTACATATATGTCTCGTTTAAAAATCATTAAGTTAGTAGTCTTGTTTTTACATATGTAGTTCATTGTTAATATACTTTATGATATGTTTTCTTATCATAGTATCATGTTAACTATATATATATATCCATATATATGTCATCATATAGTTTTTACAAGTTTTAACGTTCGTGAATCACCGATCAACTTGGGTGGTCAATTGTCTATATGAAACATATTTCAATTAATCAAGTCTTAACAAGTTTGATTGCTTAACATGTTGGAAACATTTAATCATGTAAACATCAATCTCAATTAATGTATATAAACATGGAAAAGTTCGGGTCACTACAGTACCTACCCGTTAAATAAATTTCGTCCCGAAATTTTAAGCTGTTGAAGGTGTTGACGAATCTTCTGGAAATAGATGCGGGTATTTCTTCTTCATCTGATCTTCACGCTCCCAGGTGAACTCGGGTCCTCTACGAGCATTCCATCGAACCTTAACAATTGGTATCTTGTTTTGCTTAAGTCTTTTAACCTCACGATCCATTATTTCGACGGGTTCTTCGATGAATTGGAGTTTTTCGTTGATTTGGATTTCATCTAACGGAATAGTGAGATCTTCTTTAGCAAAACATTTCTTCAAATTCGAGACGTGGAAAGTGTTATGTACAGCCGCGAGTTGTTGAGGTAACTCAAGTCGGTAAGCTACTGGTCCGACACGATCAATAATCTTGAATGGTCCAATATACCTTGGATTTAATTTCCCTCGTTTACCAAATCGAACAACGCCTTTCCAAGGTGAAACTTTAAGCATGACCATCTCTCCAATTTCAAATTCTATATCTTTTCTTTTAATGTCAGCGTAGCTCTTTTGTCGACTTTGGGCGGTTTTCAACCGTTGTTGAATTTGGATGATCTTCTCGGTAGTTTCTTGTATAATCTCCGGACCCGTAATCTGTCTATCCCCCACCTCACTCCAACAAATCGGAGACCTGCACTTTCTACCATAAAGTGCTTCAAACGGCGCCATCTCAATGCTTGAATGGTAGCTGTTGTTGTAGGAAAATTCTGCTAACGGTAGATGTCGATCCCAACTGTTTCCGAAATCAATAACACATGCTCGTAGCATGTCTTCAAGCGTTTGTATTGTCCTTTCGCTCTGCCCATCAGTTTGTGGATGATAGGCAGTACTCATGTCTAGACGAGTTCCTAATGCTTGCTGTAATGTCTGCCAGAATCTTGAAATAAATCTGCCATCCCTATCAGAGATAATAGAGATTGGTATTCCATGTCTGGAGATGACTTCCTTCAAATACAGTCGTGCTAACTTCTCCATCTTGTCATCTTCTCTTATTGGTAGGAAGTGTGCTGATTTGGTGAGACGATCAACTATTACCCAAATAGTATCAAAACCACTTGCAGTCCTTGGCAATTTAGTGATGAAATCCATGGTAATGTTTTCCCATTTCCATTCCGGGATTTCGGGTTGTTGAAGTAGACCTGATGGTTTCTGATGCTCAGCTTTGACCTTAGAACACGTCAAACATTCTCCTACGTATTTAGCAACATCGGCTTTCATACCCGGCCACCAAAAATGTTTCTTGAGATCCTTGTACATCTTCCCCGTTCCAGGATGTATTGAGTATCTGGTTTTATGAGCTTCTCTAAGTACCATTTCTCTCATATCTCCAAATTTTGGTACCCAAATCCTTTCAGCCCTATACCGGGTTCCGTCTTCCCGAATATTAAGATGCTTCTCCGATCCTTTGGGTATTTCATCCTTTAAATTTCCCTCTTTTAAAACTCCTTGTTGCGCCTCCTTTATTTGAGTAGTAATGTTATTATGAATCATTATATTCATAGATTTTACTCGAATGGGTTCTCTGTCCTTCCTGCTCAAGGCATCGGCTACCACATTTGCCTTCCCCGGGTGGTAACGAATCTCAAAGTCGTAATCATTCAATAATTCAATCCACCTACGCTGCCTCATATTCAGTTGTTTCTGATTAAATATGTGTTGAAGACTTTTGTGGTCGGTATATATAATACTTTTGACCCCATATAAGTAGTGCCTCCAAGTCTTTAATGCAAAAACAACCGCGCCTAATTCCAAATCATGCGTCGTATAATTTTGTTCGTGAATCTTCAATTGTCTAGACGCATAAGCAATCACCTTCGTTCGTTGCATTAATACACAACCGAGACCTTGCTTTGATGCATCACAATAAATCACAAAATCATCATTCCCTTCAGGCAATGACAATATAGGTGCCGTAGTTAGCTTTTTCTTCAATAACTGAAACGCTTTCTCTTGTTCATCATTCCATTCAAATTTCTTCCCTTTATGCGTTAATGCAGTCAAGGGTTTTGCTATTCTGGAAAAGTCTTGGATGAACCTTCTGTAGTAACCAGCTAGTCCTAAAAACTGGCGTATGTGTTTTGGAGTTTTCGGGGTTTCCCACTTTTCAACAGTTTCTATCTTTGCCGGATCCACCTTAATACCTTCTTTGTTCACTATGTGACCGAGGAATTGAACTTCTTCCAACCAAAATGCACACTTTGAAAACTTAGCGTACAATTCTTCCTTCCTCAATACTTCTAACACCTTTCTTAAATGTTCACCGTGTTCTTGGTCATTCTTTGAGTAAATAAGTATGTCATCAATGAAAACAATGACAAACTTGTCAAGGTATGGTCCACACACTCGGTTCATAAGGTCCATGAACACAGCTGGTGCATTAGTTAAACCAAACGGCATAACCATAAACTCGTAATGACCGTAACGTGTTCTGAAAGCAGTCTTTGGAATATCATCTTCTTTCACCCGCATTTGATGATACCCGGAACGTAAGTCAATCTTTGAATAAACAGACGAGCCTTGTAGTTGATCAAATAAGTCATCGATTCTCGGTAGTGGGTAGCGGTTCTTGATGGTAAGTTTGTTCAACTCTCGGTAGTCGATACACAACCTGAATGTACCATCTTTCTTCTTGACAAACAAAACAGGAGCTCCCCACGGTGATGTGCTTGGTCGAATGAAACCACGCTCTAAAAGTTCTTGTAATTGGCTTTGCAGTTCTTTCATCTCGCTGGGTGCGAGTCTGTAAGGAGCACGAGCTATTGGTGCAGCTCCTGGTACAAGATCTATTTGAAATTCAACGGATCGATGTGGTGGTAATCCCGGTAATTCTTTCGGAAATACATCAGGAAATTCTTTTGCAATGGGAACATCATTGATGCTCTTTTCTTCAGTTTGTACTTTCTCGACGTGTGCTAGAACAGCATAGCAACCTTTTCTTATTAGTTTTTGTGCCTTCAAGTTACTAATAAGATGTAGCTTCGTGTTGCCCTTTTCTCCGTACACCATTAAGGGGTTTCCTTTTTCTCGTATAATGCGAATTGCATTTTTGTAACAAACGATCTCCGCTTTCACTTCTTTCAACCAGTCCATACCGATTATCACATCAAAACTCCCTAACTCTACTGGTATCAAATCAATCTTAAATGTTTCGCTAACCAGTTTAATTTCTCGATTCCGACATATATTATCTGCTGAAATTAATTTACCATTTGCTAATTCGAGTAAAAATTTACTATCCAAAGGCGTCAATGGACAAATTAATTTAGCACAAAAATCTCTACTCATATAGCTTCTATCCGCACCCGAATCAAATAAAACGTAAGCAGATTTATTGTCAATAAGAAACGTACCCGTAACAAGCTCCGGGTCTTCCTGTGCCTCTACCGCATTAATATTGAAAACTCTTCCACGGCCTTGTCCATTCGTGTTCTCCTGGTTCGGGCAATTTCTAATAATGTGGCCTGGTTTTCCACATTTATAACAAACTACATTGGCATAACTTGCTCCGACACTACTTGCTCCGCCATTACTCGTTCCGACACCATTTGTTCCTTTCGTTCTATTAACCCCTGGTCCGTAGACCTCACACTTCGCCGCGCTATGAACATTTCTTTTACACTTGTTGCAAAATTTGGTGCAGAACCCCGAGTGATTCTTTTCACACCTTTGGCATAGCTGCTTCTGATTGTTGTTGTTGTTGCGGTTATTATTGTTGTTGGGATGATTGTTGTAGTTGCTGTTGTTGTTATTGTTGTTGTTGTTGGGCCGTTTGTTGTAGTTGCGATTGATATTGCGATTGTTGGGATAATTGTTGCGATTATTGTTGTAATTGCTGTTGTTGTTGTATTGGTGATTCTTATCACCGTTTTCCTCCCACTTTCTTTTGACTTGCTTCACATTGGCCTCTTCAGCAGTCTGTTCTTTAATTCTTTCTTCAATCTGGTTCACTAGTTTGTGAGCCATTCTACATGCCTGTTGTATGGAGGCGGGCTCGTGTGAACTTATATCTTCTTGGATTCTTTCCGGTAATCCTTTCAC
Organism: Rutidosis leptorrhynchoides; assembly: GCF_046630445.1. Classification (NCBI taxonomy): domain Eukaryota; kingdom Viridiplantae; phylum Streptophyta; class Magnoliopsida; order Asterales; family Asteraceae; genus Rutidosis; species Rutidosis leptorrhynchoides. The sequence goes on along the minus strand of NC_092334.1, from coordinate 358,506,868 downwards.
AAACGCGTCGATCTTCTCTTCCTCATCTTCGAATGCTCCCGGACACAATAGGCACAATTCTGTGAATCGTCTTTCGTACGTGGTAATATCAAATCCTTGGGTTCGTAACCCTCTAAGTTCTGTCTTGAGCTTATTGACCTCGGTTCTGGGACGGTACTTCTCATTCATCAAGTGCTTGAATGCTGACCACGGTAGTGCGTACGCATCATCTTGTCCCACTTGCTCTAGATAGGTATTCCACCATGTTAACGCAGAACCTTTGAAGGTATGCGTAGCGTACTTCACTTTGTCCTCTTCAGTACACTTACTTATGGCAAACACCGATTCAACCTTCTCGGTCCACCGTTTCAATCCGATCGGTCCTTCGGTTCCATCAAATTCCAAAGGTTTGCAGGCAGTGAATTCTTTGTAGGTGCATCCTACACGATTTCCTGTACTGCTAGATCCAAGGTTATTGTTGGTATGTAGCGCAGCCTGTACTGCGGCTATGTTTGAAGCTAGAAAAGTACGGAATTCCTCTTCATTCATATTCACGGTGTGTCGAGTAGTCGGTGCCATTTCCTTCAAAATAGTTAAATGGAACAAGTTAATCATACAGAATATTAAGAGTAGTTAATAGTATTTCGTAGCATATTATGAACTCATTTATAAAAGCTTTTTCTTCATATTAGCGTTTTATAAGTTTAAATTCGGGTAGTACCTACCCGTTAAGTTCATACTTAGTAGCTAATATACAATTCAACTACTACAATTCTATATGAAAAACTGATTGTAATAATATTTCGCGTTCAAACTTTTATACAATATTTTACAAACTTACAATACCGCTTATTTTACATAAAGCATGAAATATAGCACACAATAACTTTGATACAAGATAGTTGTGAAGAAAATTCTAGCTAGTACACAAGTCGTTCAGCAAAGGCAATAAAGACACGTAATTCATACGTCCAGAAACAAGTCATGCATTCTGGTTTTACTAGGACTACTTCCCATCCTTGGTCTTGTGCAACATAACCGTTATGGCCGTTGATAAGACAACGTGTTGTAACGTCATCAAAGGGACGAGGGTTACGTAATGTCCAACAGTCCCGTAATAATCTAAAAACCTCATTTCTTACCCCAATTACCGACTCCGTCACTTGTGGAAACGTTTTGTTTAATAGTTGTAGCCCGATGTTCTTGTTCTCACTTTGGTGAGAAGCGAACATTACTAATCCGTAAGCATAACATGCTTCTTTATGTTGCATGTTAGCCGCTTTTTCTAAATCACGAAGTCCAATATTCGGATATATTGAGTCAAAATAATTTCTTAACCCATTGCGTAAAATAGCATTTGGGTTCCCCGCAATATATGCGTCAAAGTAAACACATCGTAACTTATGGGTTTCCCAATGTGATATCCCCCATCTTTCAAACGAAAGTCTCTTATAAACCAAGACATTCTTGGAACGTTCTTCGAATGTCTTACAAACTGATCTCGCCTTAAATAGTTGTGCCGAAGAATTCTGGCCGACTCTAGACAAGATTTCATCAATCATGTCTCCGGGTAGGTCTCTTAAAATATTGGGTTGTCTATCCATTTTGTGTTTTTAAACTGTAAAATAGACAAGAGTTAGATTCATAAAAAAAAATACTTATTAATACAAGCAATTTTTACATATATCATAAAGCATAAGAACACTATATTACATATATTACACCACACGAATACAACTATCTTATTCCGACTCGCTCGTTTCTTCTTCTTCGGTTTTGGTTCGTTTTGCCAAGTTTCTAGGGATATATGATGTTCCCCTAATACGAGCCGTCGTTGTCCACATTGGTTTAGAAAAACCTGGTGGTTTAGAGGTTCCCGGGTCATTGTTACAACTTAAGGACTTCGGGGGTTGACGATACATATAAAGTTCATCGGGGTTGGAATTAGATTTCTCTATTTTTATGCCCTTTCCCTTATTATTTTCTTTTGCCTTTTTAAATTCAGTTGGGGTAATTTCTATAACATCATCGGAATTCTCGTCGGAATCCGATTCATCGGAGAATTGGTAATCCTCCCAATATTTTGCTTCCTTGGCGGAAACACCATTGACCATAATTAACTTTGGTCGGTTGGTTGAGGATTTTCTTTTACTTAACCGTTTTATTATTTCACCCACCGGTTCTATTTCTTCATCCGGTTCCGATTCTTCTTCCGGTTCCGACTCTTCTTCCGGTTCCGACTCTTCTTCCGGTTCCTCTTCGGGAACTTGTGAATCAGTCCACAAATCATTCCAATTTACATTTGACTCTTCATTATTATTAGGTGAGTCAATGGGACTTGTTCTAGAGGTAGACATCTATCACATAATATCAAACACGTTAAGAGATTAATATATCACATAATATTCATATGTTAAAAATATATAGTTTCCAACAAAAATGTTAAGCAATCATTTTTAAAGAAAACACGGTCGAAGTCCAGACTCACTAATGCATCCTAACAAACTCGATAAGACACACTAATGCAAATTTTCTGGTTCTCTAAGACCAACGCTCTGATACCAACTGAAATGTCCCGTTCTTATTGATTAAAAACGTTCCATATTAATTGATTTCGTTGCGAGGTTTTGACCTCTATATGAGACGTTTTTCAAAGACTGCATTCATTTTTAAAACAAACCATAACCTTTATTTCATAAATAAAGGTTTAAAAAGCTTTACGTAGATTATCAAATAATGATAATCTAAAATATCCTGTTTACACACGACCATTACATAATGGTTTACAATACAAATATGTTACATCGAAATCAGTTTCTTGAATGCAGTTTTTACACAATATCATACAAACATGGACTCCAAATCTTGTCCTTATTTTAGTATGCAACAGCGGAAGCTCTTAATATTCACCTGAGAATAAACATGCTTTAAACGTCAACAAAAATGTTGGTGAGTTATAGGTTTAACCTATATATATCAAATCGTAACAATAGACCACAAGATTTCATATTTCAATACACATCCCATACATAGAGATAAAAATCATTCATATGGTGAACACCTGGTAACCGACAATAACAAGATGCATATATAAGAATATCCCCATCATTCCGGGACACCCTTCGGATATGATATAAATTTCGAAGTACTAAAGCATCCGGTACTTTGGATGGGGTTTGTTAGGCCCAATAGATCTATCTTTAGGATTCGCGTCAATTAGGGTGTCTGTTCCCTAATTCTTAGATTACCAGACTTAATAAAAAGGGGCATATTCGATTTCGATAATTCAACCATAGAATGTAGTTTCACGTACTTGTGTCTATTTTGTAAATCATTTATAAAACCTGCATGTATTCTCATCCCAAAAATATTAGATTTTAAAAGTGGGACTATAACTCACTTTCACAGATTTTTACTTCGTCGGGAAGTAAGACTTGGCCACTGGTTGATTCACGAACCTATAACAATATATACATATATATCAAAGTATGTTCAAAATATATTTACAACACTTTTAATATATTTTGATGTTTTAAGTTTATTAAGTCAGCTGTCCTCGTTAGTAACCTACAACTAGTTGTCCACAGTTAGATGTACAGAAATAAATCGATAAATATTATCTTGAATCAATCCACGACCCAGTGTATACGTATCTCAGTATTGATCACAACTCAAACTATATATATTTTGGAATCAACCTCAACCCTGTATAGCTAACTCCAACATTCACATATAGAGTGTCTATGGTTGTTCCGAAATATATATAGATGTGTCGACATGATAGGTCGAAACATTGTATACGTGTCTATGGTATCTCAAGATTACATAATATACAATACAAGTTGATTAAGTTATGGTTGGAATAGATTTGTTACCAATTTTCACGTAGCTAAAATGAGAAAAATTATCCAATCTTGTTTTACCCATAACTTCTTCATTTTAAATCCGTTTTGAGTGAATCAAATTGCTATGGTTTCATATTGAACTCTATTTTATGAATCTAAACAGAAAAGTATAGGTTTATAGTCGGAAAAATAAGTTACAAGTCGTTTTTGTAAAGGTAGTCATTTCAGTCGAAAGAACGACGTCTAGATGACCATTTTAGAAAACATACTTCCACTTTGAGTTTAATCATAATTTTTGGATATAGTTTCATGTTCATAATAAAAATCATTTTCTCAGAATAACAACTTTAAAATCAAAGTTTATCATAGTTTTTAATTAACTAACCCAAAACAGCCCGCGGTGTTACTACGACGGCGTAAATCCGGTTTTACGGTGTTTTTCGTGTTTCCAGGTTTTAAATCATTAAGTTAGCATATCATATAGATATAGAACATGTGTTTAGTTGATTTTAAAAGTCAAGTTAGAAGGATTAACTTTTGTTTGCGAACAAGTTTAGAATTAACTAAACTATGTTCTAGTGATTACAAGTTTAAACCTTCGAATAAGATAGCTTTATATGTATGAATCGAATGATGTTATGAACATCATTACTACCTTAAGTTCCTTGGATAAACCTACTGGAAAAGAGAAAAATGGATCTAGCTTCAATGGATCCTTGGATGGCTGGAAGTTCTTGAAGCAGAATCATGACACGAAAACAAGTTCAAGTAAGATCATCACTTGAAATAAGATTGTTATAGTTATAGAAATTGAACCAAAGTTTGAATATGATTATTACCTTGTATTAGAATGATAACCTACTGTAAGAAACAAAGATTTCTTGAGGTTGGATGATCACCTTACAAGATTGGAAGTGAGCTAGCAAACTTGAAAGTATTCTTGATTTTATGAAACTAGAACTTTTGGAATTTATGAAGAACACTTAGAACTTGAAGATAGAACTTGAGAGAGATCAATTAGATGAAGAAAATTGAAGAATGAAAGTGTTTGTAGGTGTTTTTGGTCGTTGGTGTATGGATTAGATATAAAGGATATGTAATTTTGTTTTCATGTAAATAAGTCATGAATGATTACTCATATTTTTGTAATTTTATGAGATATTTCATGCTAGTTGCCAAATGATGGTTCCCACATGTGTTAGGTGACTCACATGGGCTTCTAAGAGCTGATCATTGGAGTGTATATACCAATAGTACATACATCTAAAAGCTGTGTATTGTACGAGTACGAATACGGGTGCATACGAGTAGAATTGTTGATGAAACTGAACGAGGATGTAATTGTAAGCATTTTTGTTAAGTAGAAGTATTTTGATAAGTGTATTGAAGTCTTTAAAAAGTGTATAAATACATATTAAAACACTACATGTATATACATTTTAACTGAGTCGTTAAGTCATCGTTAGTCGTTACATGTAAGTGTTGTTTTGAAACCTTTAGGTTAACGATCTTGTTAAATGTTGTTAACCCAATGTTTATAATATCAAATGAGATTTTAAATTATTATATTATCATGATATTATCATGTATGAATATCTCTTAATATGATATATATACATTAAATGTCTTTACAACGATAATCGTTACATATATGTCTCGTTTAAAAATCATTAAGTTAGTAGTCTTGTTTTTACATATGTAGTTCATTGTTAATATACTTTATGATATGTTTTCTTATCATAGTATCATGTTAACTATATATATATATCCATATATATGTCATCATATAGTTTTTACAAGTTTTAACGTTCGTGAATCACCGATCAACTTGGGTGGTCAATTGTCTATATGAAACATATTTCAATTAATCAAGTCTTAACAAGTTTGATTGCTTAACATGTTGGAAACATTTAATCATGTAAACATCAATCTCAATTAATGTATATAAACATGGAAAAGTTCGGGTCACTACAACTAAGGCTCGTGTAGTTCGGCCAATCTTCATTGTGGCGTTTGGTATTCGGTAATGGGTTAAAGGGTTAACCTTATTCGTTTTATATTGTTATATATATTAATGTAATGTTGTGTTGTAGCTAACCCTCCGGGTGTAGCTTATTGGCGTTGTTCACATCGTCGTTGGTGAACTTATACTTTGTTGATATCTTTAGCTTGTTGCTTAGAGATCGTACGGTATGCTTAGTGTAGTTGCCTTATACATGGATGCTTCGGTATGCGGTATTTGATATTTGTGTGGCGTGTCCATTTTATACATATATATGTATGTAGTATATTATCATTCACTAAGCGTTAGCTTACCCTCTCGTTGTTGATATTTTTATAGGTTCGCATGCTTGGCGGCTCGGGTAAACTTGGGGATTAGAGATCTTGGCTAGGTTGCTTAGAAGATCTTGCTTTTGTATTCGATTAGGATTTGGGTAGCGTAGTCCCAAATCACCATGCTCGGTTTTGGTTTGAAACTAAACTAGTCTGGTCGTGTATGTCCGTTTGGACAATTAACTAATATATTAAATGTTTCAAGGTTATTAAACCTTCTATTGTAATTAAAGATGTTTATGGACACACAATTGGGACCTAAAGTGTTATTTAAAGCGTATTAAAAGGAAAAATTTTTATGGGCCGGTTTTAATACGGGTTGGGTTGTTTCAGTAGGTTAAACCATAATAAAGGTTCACTAATAAGGAAGTCCATTTTAAACTTTTTAATTAAACTAAATTAAGCTAATATGATCTAACCTAACTACGGTAAACTAGTAACTTCTGACAAAGCTAGTCTCGGTCAAAAGGGTCTCTTAAGAACTAACTAATCTAAACAGGCTCCAAATCGTACTACCGCACCCCGGCAACGACGCCAAAAATTTACTACTCCTATGATATGCCCGAATCGGACGATTTATTTATGCCGTGTTGTTAGGTCACAAAATGTCAATTCAGGATATCAACAGAAGAAGTTGATTGTTTAATTTATATATGCTGGGCCTAAATCTATTCTTCCTTCCTATGGGTTAGCAAGGGAAAATATGACCTAGGGTCGTTCCTTGAGCGGTCAAATTTGAAACGGAGCTTATTAAGATAAATTAGTAATTAAGATTAAGTTTGTACACAATTTAGTATCCAAGACTAGTGGCCAGGTACACCTTGTGAGGAGAGGCATGATCCTTTTGGTCCTAATAAATTGGCGACTGTTCGAAAAATCCAACAACCAAGTCCAACCGGTTTATTCTAGACACCACTTTATCCAGAATATCAAATTATGTAAAGGCAATAGTTGAGTTGATTTGATTAATAATTGTATTTAAAATATTAAAGCAATATAATTAAAATAAGCTAGCTAGCATGCAACAGCTACGGACAAAGAAGACGTGGTTCACTATGATTTAAGATAACGTAGTGTCGGGATGATTGCGAGACACTCATTGGTTAGATATACCTTGGTGTGAACACTAGATTCCCTACTAATTGATTTCTCGATTAGCATGTCACGAGGAACTAGGCTATCGTGATTCTGATCGTGACGATTTATCCGGTTTAAGGATATAAACGGCCCATCTTAGATGCAATGCATACCTTGGTCGCACGAATAAAGTAGCATAGCCTTATATAGATACTATCCAACCTTTCTTAACACCTTAGTGTATCACCCAAGTGAGTGGCTATGATTGTGTTTCGAATTCCTTTCTGTCAATGGTTTGGTAAAATCTAAGGGTTTGTAGACAAATTAGAACATCTGATAGTTCTCAGTCATCCTTAAAGATTTCTAATCTTAATTTGTATTGTAGTGCGTTAAACACCCATTTATGACTTAAACCAGCCCTTACTTAAATCTACCCAATAAATCCCTTAGTTATCCACCATGTACTAGACTTATAGTGGTTCCATAGCTTCTAACCTTGATCATGCTCAAGTGGTCCTATAGTACATCAACACTGTAGTCTACTATAGCAACAGTATTTCCTCGAGTCTTATACTCTTGACCAATGTCTTGATCTGGTCCAACGGTAATTCTCCATGTACTTTATAGTATTTCTGATGGGTTCATACCTTGACCAATGTATAAACACAGATAATTAATTACCTTTTAATTGTCGACTTTATAAAAGGTTTTAGTCACGTTTATTGGTGGAAGGACGATAATAACAAGGTTTAATATCGTAGACAGAAAGCGAGTATGAAATGATAATCATCTCCTAACTAACATTATTAAATCATTGCAAACAATCAAGCAATTACTCACACATCATGACAACAAACATTTCTAATATTAATAAAACACAAACATCGAACAAGAATACTATAATAAATTAATAAAAGAAAGGATAGATGTTACCGAATAATGTCAGCAGAATAACACTTGTATTTCTTCATAATATCCATAGCGTTACAATGCTTGATAGCTTCTACTACTAACTACATACTAATCTCTTATTAATCACTAGAGAGCGACAATGTAGCGACCCGACAAAATCGTCATTGACGGTGCCGTCTACTTAGGTCCCGTTACGTGGTCATAAGTCTTTAAAATGAAATTTGACCAAAATATGTCGCATTCATTTTAAATGCAAAGATGTTTCGAGTTTACAAAAGTAGTTCAACAACTAGTGACATTACAACGTTTTAAGTACAAATGAAACCTATGCGACACAGTTAAATGTAAAGTCAAAAGATGCTCCGTGTATGCATGTATACTCGACATCCAAGCAAGTATCAAAATAGTGAGCGGAAGCATGTAACACATATCGTTCAAGGACCTGAGAAAAACATAGAAAATCTGTCAACGAAAAACGTTGGTGAAATCATAGGTTTAGTAAGTAAGTAAGTTGAACCACAAAGTTTAGTATAAGTCGATTATTCCAATCGTTTGAATTCCATAGGTATTGTTGTTTATCGAGCACCCAATTATCAAAGCTTAACTGTGTCATTTACCTCTGCATAATAGTGTTAGAACATACACCGTAAAGAATATATTTCATCCGAATAACGGTAGCGAACCGTCCTAATGAGGGTTAGTCAAACCCGTATGGATCCACACAACATAAGTTCTCGCTTACACCTAAGTGTAACTAATGATAATTGAATTGAGGATTTTTGTTCAAACTCGTTCGAGGAATGTTTGTTTTCGAACTTGTGTTCAATTTGTAAAACGAAACGTTTATGTTTTCTCATCCCAAATATAAGTATAAAAGAGTAAAAGTGGGACTATGATCTCACCTTGAGTGCACGAATGTAAATGTACTTCACAAAGTAAACGTGTGCAAGAAAGAATGCTAGTCTCGACCTAAACAATAGGTTGTATCAATATCGGTAAGCATGCAGTCGGTCAAAGTGTCCAATTAGTCCTATGGCTCGTTACGACTCGATTATATATAGCATGTGAATCACGTTGTCAAGTTTCATGCATTGATACAAATATAAAAGCATGTTAGAACGATTGCATAAGTATTCGGTTAAGTTTGAACAAAAGTCAACTTTGGTCAAGTCAAAGTCAACGAAAAAGTCAACACATTCGGGTCAGGTCTCGGACAATTTTTCTGAGTTTTATAATCATATATGAGCATGTTAGAACAAGTTACATGTTAATCGGAAGTGCGTAGCATAGTTGGAATTAAACGAAAAATGACCAAGTTGGACAGTCCCTGGCAGTTCATTTGGACGACGTCTAAATGTTCTGGACGGCGTCCGGAAATGAAGGACTGGACGACGTCCAATGATTTGGACGGCGTCCAAAATGGTACACAGATCCTGCTTGCTGAAATCACACAAGTGTACGAACCAAACTTCAAATAATCACAATTTATGATCCGCAAACAATCAAAACATGCATCTTATATCACCGGAAAGGCATTTTGACGAGGAATGCAACTAACCACACATCATCAATCAATTCTAGCATTTACAATAATCAAAACCACATTAAATGCTCATCATTTATTACATTCAAGTTCATTAAATGCGTTTCATGATTCGGGCAATCAATTTACATGTATGATATGCCGTTTCGAAGGTACTTTAACATATATTGCAACTAAACATTTACAAACAACTTTTCCAAGTATTTAATGCATCAAAATTCACATTGAAGACTACCAAACCCTAACCAAAAATCACAAACTCATAAATCATGTTATGGAAGTTTTCCAAGTCAACCTACACATTAAATTGAAGCTAATGATGCTAGTAACACATTTAATACATGAACTTTTAACATCTAACAACATTTAAGCAACCAAAACTCAAGATTAAATACACACATATTCAAGTTCATGCTAGTTACACTAAAACAACAAGTTCGAGCATATAAATCATATATTCATGTTAGACTCGAGCCATAGACACTAACTAACACTTTTATAAGTCAAAAACATCAAGAACATAAAATCTAATGTTTTTATAAAGTTACCCAAATGAGATGAAGTTGGTATGGATTCGAAGAGGAAGATGCAAGGATTCCGAATATGTAATTTGTTTTGAAGAACACTTGCTAGATTCAAAATGGATGATGATTCTTTGATTTGGTGTTTGAGAGAATAAAGTGGAAGTAGTGGAGAAGTGGAGGATAAAATGGATGGAGGAGATGAGTGTTGACCCCTTTGACCTAGTCAAGACTTTGGCCCATTGACAAGTTTAGTCTCTCGGGTTTGAAAGCGGGTGCGTGAATTACCTAAACAAAATATTTTAAAAACGCGTAGTAATGGAAGATGTTATAATTATATAAAAGACTTTAAAATGATTAAACAGAAAGTAGAAGGAAAAAGACGGGATGTTACAGACAATAGAGAAATAATTATTTTTCCTAATTTCTATACTTTTCTCTCTCTAGAATCTAGAGAGAGAAAGTAGAGAGAGAACTAATCTCCTATAAATCATTAGAGAGCGACTATAGAGAGATATTTGATAGAGAAGTGAAGAATTGATGTGTGTTGAAATGGTGGGATGTGCCACCTATTTATAGGAAAGGCTTGATGGCATAGTTGTAAATAAATGACTGAAAAACCCCTGGCAAGTGGGATGGTAGGTGGTTTCCATAGGGGGTATGTCTAAACCTTGGCAAGTAGGACGACATGTAGGATTTTCATTGAAAAAATGGCTGTCAAACGGCTGGCAGGCCGTTTGGCAAGCCGTTCGGCAAGCCGTTTGCAGGGCCCGTTTGACCAGTCTGTCCGTTTACCATGCCCGTTTGCCTTGGGCATGCGACATACCGTTTGCCATACTGGCAGGCCGTTTGGCAGCCCGTTTGGCTTGCTGATTCGTTGGATCGTAACTTGATATCTTGTCTTTCACCGTTTTTGCTCTAGAATCTTCGTTTTAGCTCTGTTTCTGACGACTCTTGCGCCCACGCGTTCGTAATCGAATATCTTACAAAATGAGATTAAGTAAATAAACTTTTCCAAATATTATAAAATAAGTTATTTAAACGCGAGTTAATCGTCTTAGCCGGTTTTGCTCGTTTTTCCTCGTTTTTCATCCGTTTTAGTGATTCTTGAAACATAGCCTTTGTAATGACATAATCTACCAAATGAAGCAAATAAATGCTTATTTAGATGATAAAGTCAATTACTTTATCATAAATGGGGCTAATATCGGAGGTAAAAACGTGACTATTTAGTCGATATCAGGGTCTAACAAGAGGAGTTAAAGACCTTGTATCGAATGTTTACTCATCCGACTTATGTGTTGAGTGTGCGTGTTCCAAACGGCATTTTGACGGTATGAATGGTGTTTTGACAATCATGGTTAGTGTTGGATTGAAGAAGATTGGGTTTTGTTAAAGTCTCCTTCAAGTGGGAGATTGTTGGATGTGTGAAGTAGATTAAACAAAAAAGGAAACAAGGTAAAATTAACTTGGAGATTAAGTCAAAGCTTGGAGAACAAGTCAAGTTTGGAAGATAAGTTTTACTTAAGGAACAAGGAGTTGATATTTATGAAATGTTTTTTGTACTTGAAGGCCAAGTTAAACTTGTGCAACAAGGTTTTAGGTTTAATGCTTCCCTATAAATATTCTCATAATCTCATTGTAACTCATCACAAATTCTATCAATAAAATCTTGCCATTCATCCTTGCCATGAAGTACTACCCATGACACATTTCCCACATTGCGTTGGGGGGGGGGGGGGGGGGGGGGGGGGTAAAGGGGAGGGGTTTTACCCTCCATGCCCCTTATGAGTTTGGTGGGGGTTTACTCCTAGGCATGCAGTGGCGATTTCGGGATTAAAATTTGTTGAGGTCCTAAATTTTTTTTCAGTACTAATTATATTTGAATGCTATTTTAGTGGTAGTTTATTTTCAAAAAAATACAAATTCAAAAAATATATGATACCCGAGTAGTTAAATTTAGTAGTGTCCTATATAAGTTAAAAGAAAAACTATAAATTTGAAAAAAATATGGGATTTCATAATTAAATATAATGGTGTCCTATACATTTTAAATAATATTTTCTACTTAATTTTTTTTAACTAGCGGTGTCCCATACCCTATTGGTCACTTACTAAACTCACCATTGTTCGCATGCAGTTGGTGGGCGGGTATAGTCAGGGCCGATCCTGAATTTTTTAATGCTCGGTGCGAAAATAACAAATGATGCCCTTACTGAATTTTGTTAACAAACAACGCATTCTTTTGTGTATTTCTTATTTGATAACTGAATTCATAAAATAACATCATTGTATATTTCTTATTCAACACTTAATATGATTTACGTGTCATTAAAATAATCTAAACTTCCATAACTTCTGAACAAAATATAAAAAACCGAAAAATAAAAAATTCATGACTTTAGAATCCATCTTTAAGTTTAAACTTACAAATAATCAAAGTGTTAACTTTAAGATATTAGTTAAAATAGTCTAATAATATTTGCCGTTCAAAAAAAAAAAAAAAAAAAAAATTCACAACAAAAAGTCTGCATATTTTTCAATTCATTAATGATGTTTTAAGCTTTCCAGATTTATTCTATAATATTAATTAATTAATTAATTTAATAATTAATATAAAAATAATAATAAATAATATAAACTATATATTATATATTATGCAGTTTAAAACTTGTAGTTAGATTGAAAAAGACATTATATGTCGAGGGTTGAAATAGTAAATAAAGTAAATATTGATGGAATGACATTAAAATATAGTAAGGACTAATCAGTCACTTTTTTAATAATAGGTGGGTATCAAATAAAACTTCAAAAAAGGGATCTAGTCATCTTCTACAAACATGCCTCTGCAATTCAAATAGGTATTTCATGAAACCAATTATAGAGCTTCAATTTTTTTTATTTAACCTCAATAATTAGGTTAAAATATGGAAAATGTGTATTCTTCATGTTTCAATTTCATATTTTTTAATTAAACCGCTCAAAATAATTTTTTACTTATCATTATTATTAATTTTTACAGTTGGAAGCGCCATATGATGCCCTCCGATCTTTGCTACTCAGTGTCATCGCATTGCCTACTCTTGGTCAGGTCCGACCCTGGGTATAGTAACCGCGAGAGATGATCGCGTGGTTGGTTAAGTCCCACTGAGTGATCCCAACTAACTGCCATAAAAAAAGAAAGAAATACACAAGAAGTAATTCAGTGGCCTAAGATCAGTCATGTCAAACTTTTTGCCAAGAGAAGTAATAATCTGTTGTAAAAGAGAAGTATAGAGCAATGGGGACAGAGGTGAAGACAGGGGTTGCGTGTTGATGCTTTGTCACCCTAACTATTCAAATATGACTACTAATATTGTATTGAAAATTGTGAATTATGGCCAACATCCTTTAATTATGAATTCTAACATCTCCTAATTTTACAATTACTTTCCGAGAAATGTTGAAATGTCCCGTTCTTATTGATTAAAAACGTTCCATATTAATTGATTTCGTTGCGAGGTTTTGACCTCTATATGAGACGTTTTTCAAAGACTGCATTCATTTTAAAACAAACCATAACCTTTATTTCATCAATAAAGGTTTAAAAAGCTTTACGTAGATTATCAAATAATGATAATCTAACATATCCTGTTTACACACGACCATTACATAATGGTTTACAATACAAATATGGTACAACAAAATAAGTTTCTTGAATGCAGTTTTTACACAATATCATACAAGCATGGACTCCAAATCTCGTCCTTATTTAAGTATGCGACAGCGGAAGCTCTTAATAATCACCTGAGAATAAACATGCTTAAAACGTCAACAAAAATGTTGGTGAGTTATAGGTTTAACCTATATATATCAAATCATAATAATAGACCACAAGATTTCATATTTCAATACACATCCCATACATAGAGATACAAATCATTCATATGGTGAACACCTGGTAACCGACATTAACAAGATGCATATATAAGAATATCCCCATCATTCCGGGACACCCTTCGGATATGATATAAATTTCGAAGTACTAAAGCATCCGGTACTTTGGATGGGGTTTGTTAGGCCCAATAGATCTATCTTTAGGATTCGCGTCAATTAGGGTGTCTGTTCCCTAATTCTTAGATTACCAGACTTAATAAAAAGGGGCATATTCGATTTCGATAATTCAACCATAGAATGTAGTTTCACGTACTTGTGTCTATTTTGTAAATCATTTATAAAACCTGCATGTATTCTCATCCCAAAAATATTAGATTTTAAAAGTGGGACTATAACTCACTTTCACAGATTTTTACTTCGTCGGGAAGTAAGACTTGGCCACTGGTTGATTCACGAACCTATAATAATATATACATATATATCAAAGTATGTTCAAAATATATTTACAACACTTTTAATATATTTTGATGTTTTAAGTTTATTAAGTCAGCTGTCCTCGTTAGTAACCTACAACTAGTTGTCCACAGTTAGATGTACAGAAATAAATCGATAAATGTTATCTTGAATCAATCCACGACCCAGTGTATACGTATCTCAGTATTGATCACAACTCAAACTATATATATTTTGGAATCAACCTCAACCCTGTATAGCTAACTCCAACATTCACATATAGAGTGTCTATGGTTGTTCTGAAATATATATAGATGTGTCGACATGATAGGTCGAAACATTGTATACGTGTCTATGGTATCTCAAGATTACATAATATACAATGCAAGTTGATTAAGTTATGGTTGGAATAGATTTGTTACCAATTTTCACGTAGCTAAAATGAGAAAAATTATCCAATCTTGTTTTACCCATAACTTCTTCATTTTAATTCCGTTTTGAGTGAATCAAATTGCTATGGTTTCATATTGAACTCTATTTTATGAATCTAAACAGAAAAAGTATAGGTTTATAGTCGGAAAAATAAGTTACAAGTCGTTTTTGTAAAGGTAGTCATTTCAGTCGAAAGAACGACGTCTAGATGACCATTTTGAAAAACATACTTCCACTTTGAGTTTAACCATAATTTTTGGATATAGTTTCATGTTCATAATAAAAATCATTTTCTCAGAATAACAACTTTTAAATCAAAGTTTATCATAGTTTTTAATCAACTAACCCAAAACAGCCCGCGGTGTTACTACGACGGCGTAAATCCGGTTTTACGGTGTTTTTCGTATTTCCAGGTTTTAAATCATTAAGTTAGCATATCATATAGATATAGAACATGTGTTTAGTTAATTTTAAAAGTCAAGTTAGAAGGATTAACTTTTGTTTGCGAACAAGTTTAGAATTAACTAAACTATGTTCTAGTGATTACGAGTTTAAACCTTCGAATAAGATAGTTTTATATATATGAATCAAATGATGTTATGAACATCATTACTATCTCAAGTTTAGTAGGTAAACCTACTGGAAGTGACAAGAAATGATCTAGCTTCAAAGGATCTTGGATGGCTTGAAAGTTCTTGAAGTAGGATCATGACACAAAAACAAGTTCAAGTAAGATTTTTACTCGAATTAAGATAGTTTATAGTTATAGAAATTGAATCAAAGTTTGAATATGAATATTACCTTAAATAAGAAAGATAACCTACTGTATATAACAAAGGTTTCTTGATCTTAGATGATTACTTGGAATGGATTAGAAAGCTTGGAAGTAAATTAGTAAACTTGAAGGGATTTTTGAAATGTTCTTGAAGAGTTCTTCCTATGATGATTATAGCTTGATTCTTGAAGTGATTTCTGATGAAGATGATGATTAATTACTGGAAAAATACGTTCATAATAGTGTGTGTGTGTTGAGAGAGAATTAGAAAGAGAATTGGAAGTGAAATGGAGTGAATGATGAGTGGTAATTGGTGAGTGGTGAGTGGGGTTAAAAGGAGTTCTAGTTAGTTGACTAGCTCATGGTAGAAGTTAAAATTGATTAGTCATACATGACATAATCAAGAGTGGAATCCCATGCTAGTTCCTATTGGTATATACCCGTAGTAAGTACGTTTTGAAGCTGTGTATAATACGGGTAAGAATACGACTAGAATTCTTGATGAAAGAAAAGAATGGGAAAGTAACTGTAACCATTTTCGTTAAGTATGAGTGTTTTGATATATGTCTTGAAGTCTTCCAAAATTATTTTAATACATCTAAATACACTACATGTATATACATTTTAACTGAGTCGTTAAGTCATCGTTAGTCGTTACATGTAAGTGTTGTTTTGAAACCTTTAAGTTAACGATCTCAATTAATGTTGTTAACCCATTGTTTATTATATCTAATGAGATGTTAAATTATTATATTATCATGATGTTATGATATATTAATATATCTTAATATGATATATATACATTTAAATGTCGTTACAACGATAATCGTTACATATATGTCTCGTTTCGAAATCCTTAAGTTAGTAGTCTTGTTTATATGTATATAACTCATTGTTAATATACTTATGGAGATACTTACTTATCATAATCTCATGTTAACCATATGTATATCCATATATATATCGTCATGTCGTTTTTACAAATTTTAACGTTCGTGAATCGCCGGTCAACTTGGGTGGTCAATTGTCTATATGAAACATATTTCAATTAATCAAGTCTTAACAAGTTTGATTGCTTAACATGTTGGAAACATTTAATCATGTAAATATCAATCTCAATTAATATATATAAACATGGAAAAGTTCGGGTCACTACAGTACCTACCCGTTAAATAAATTTCGTCCCGAAATTTTAAGCTGTTGAAGGTGTTGACGAATCTTCTGGAAATAGATGCGGGTATTTCTTCTTCATCTGATCTTCACGCTCCCAGGTGAACTCGGGTCCTCTACGAGCATTTCATCGAACCTTAACAATTGGTATCTTGTTTTGCTTAAGTCTTTTAACCTCACGATCCATTATTTCGACGGGTTCTTCGATGAATTGGAGTTTTTCGTTGATTTGGATTTCATCTAACGGAATAGTGAGATCTTCTTTAGCAAAACATTTCTTCAAATTCGAGACGTGTAAAGTGTTATGTACAGCCGCGAGTTGTTGAGGTAACTCAAGTCGGTAAGCTACTGGTCCGACACGATCAATAATCTTGAGTGGTCCAATATACCTTGGATTTAATTTCCCTCGTTTACCAAATCGAACAACGCCTTTCCAAGGTGCAACTTTAAGCATGACCATCTCTCCAATTTCAAATTCTATATCTTTTCTTTTAATGTCAGCGTAGCTCTTTTGTCGATTTTGGGCGGTTTTCAACCGTTGTTGAATTTGGATGATCTTCTCGGTAGTTTCTTGTATAATCTCCGGACCCGTAATCTGTCTATCCCCCACTTCACTCCAAAAAATCGGAGACCTGCACTTTCTACCATAAAGTGCTTCAAACGGCGCCATCTCAATGCTTGAATGGTAGCTGTTGTTGTAGAAAAATTCTGCTAACGGTAGATGTCGATCCCAACTGTTTCCGAAATCAATAACACATGCTCGTAGCATGTCTTCAAGCGTTTGTTTCGTTCTTTCGCTCTGCCCATCAGTTTGTGGATGATAGAAAGTACTCATGTCTAGACGAGTTCCTAATGCTTGCTGTAATGTCTGCCAGAATCTTGAAATAAATCTGCCATCCCTATCAGAGATAATAGAGATTGGTATTCCATGTCTGGAGACGACTTCCTTCAAATACAGTCGTGCTAACTTCTCCATCTTGTCATCTTCTCTTATTGGCAGGAAGTGTGCTGATTTGGTGAGACGATTAACTATTACCCAAATAGTATCAAAACCACTTGCAGTCCTTGGCAATTTAGTGATGAAATCCATGGTAATGTTTTCCAATTTCCATTCTGGGATTTCGGGTTGTTGAAGTAGACCTGATGGTTTCTGATGCTCAGCTTTGACCTTAGAACACGTCAAACATTCTCCTACATATTTAGCAACATCGGCTTTCATACCCGGCCACCAAAAATGTTTCTTGAGATCCTTGTACATCTTCCCCGTTCCAGGATGTATTGAGTATCTGGTTTTATGAGCTTCTCTAAGTACCATTTCTCTCATATCTCCAAATTTTGGTACCCAAATCCTTTCAGCCCTATACCGGGTTCTGTCTTCCCGAATATTAAGATGCTTCTCCGATCCTTTGGGTATTTCATCCTTTAAATTTCCTTCTTTTAAAACTCCTTGTTGCGCCTCCTTTATTTGAGTAGTAAGGTTATTATGAATCATTATATTCATAGATTTTACTCGAATGGGTTCTCTGTCCTTCCTGCTCAAGGCATCGGCTACCACATTTGCCTTCCCCGGGTGGTAACGAATCTCAAAGTCGTAATCATTCAACAATTCAATCCACCTACGCTGCCTCATATTCAGTTGTTTCTGATTAAATATGTGTTGAAGACTTTTGTGGTCGGTATATATAATACTTTTGACCCCATATAAGTAGTGCCTCCAAGTCTTTAATGCAAAAACAACCGCACCTAATTCCAAATCATGTATCGTATAATTTTGTTCGTGAATCTTCAATTGTCTAGACGCAAAGCAATCACCTTCATTCGTTGCATTAATACACAACCGAGACCTTGCTTTGATGCGTCACAATAAATCAAAAAATCATCATTCCCTTCAGGCAATGACAATATAGGTGCCGTAGTTAGCTTTTTCCTCAATAACTGAAATGCTTTCTCTTGTTCATCCTTCCATTCAAATTTCTTCCCTTTATGCGTTAATGAAGTCAAGGGTTTTGCTATTCTGGAAAAGTCTTGGATGAACCTTCTGTAGTAACCAGCTAGTCCTAAAAACTGGCGTATGTGTTTCGGAGTTTTCGGGGTTTCCCACTTTTCAACAGTTTCTATCTTTGCCGGATCCACCTTAATACCTTTTTTGTTCACTATGTGACCGAGGAATTGAACTTCTTCCAACCAAAATGCACACTTTAAAAATTTAGCGTACAATTCTTCCTTCCTCAATACTTCTAACACCTTTCTCAAATGTTCACCGTGTTCTTGGTCATTCTTTGAGTAAATAAGTATGTCATCAATGAAAACAATGACAAACTTGTCAAGGTATGGTCCACACACTCGGTTCATAAGGTACATGAACACAGCTGGTGCATTAGTTAAACCAAATGGCATGACCATAAACTCGTAATGACCGTAACGTGTTCTGAAAGCAGTCTTTGGAATATCATCTTCTTTCACCCGCATTTGATGATACCCGGAACGTAAGTCAATCTTTGAATAAACAGACGAGCCTTGTAGTTGATTAAATAAGTCGTCGATTCTCGGTAGTGGGTAGCGGTTCTTGATGGTAAGTTTGTTCAACTCTCGGTAGTCGATACACAACCTGAATGTACCATCTTTCTTCTTGACAAACAAAATAGGAGCTCCCCACGGTGATGTGCTTGGTCGAATGAAACCATGCTCTAAAAGTTCTTGTAATTGGCTTTGCAGTTCTTTCATCTCGCTGGGTGCGAGTCTGTAAGGAGCACGAGCTATTGGTGCAGCTCCTGGTACAAGATCTATTTGAAATTCAACGGATCGATGTGGGGGTAATCCCGGTAATTCTTTCAGAAATACATCGGGAAATTCTTTTGCGACGGGAACATCATTGATGCTCTTTTCTTCAGTTTATACTTTCTCGACGTGTGCTAAAACAGCATAGCAACCTTTTCTTATTAGTTTTTGTGCCTTCAAATTACTAATAAGATGTAGCTTCGTGTTGCCCTTTTCTCCGTACACCATTAAGGGTTTTCCTTTTTCTCGTATAATGCGAATTGCATTTTTGTAACAAACGATCTCTGCTTTCACTTCTTTCAACCAGTCCATACCGATTATCACATCAAAACTCCCTAACTCTACTGGTATCAAATCAATCTTAAATGTTTTGCTAACCAGTTTAATTTCTCGATTCCGACATATATTATCTGCTGAAATTAATTTACCATTTGCTAATTCGAGTAAAAATTTACTATCCAAAGGCGTCAATGGACAACTTAATTTAGCACAAAAATCTCTACACATATAGCTTCTATCCGCACCCGAATCAAATAAAACGTAAGCAGATTTATTGTCAATAAGAAACGTACCCGTAACAAGCTCCGGGTCTTCCTGTGCCTCTGCCGCATTAATATTGAAAACTCATCTGCGGCCTTGTCCATTCGTGTTCTCCTGGTTCGGGCAATTTCTAATAATGTGGCCCGGTTTTCCACATTTATAACAAACTACATTGGCATAACTTGCTCTGACACTACTTGCTCCGCCATTACTCGTTCCGACACCATTTGTTCCTTTCGTTCTATTAACCCCTAGTCCGTAGACCTCACACTTCGCCGCGCTTTGACCATTTCTTTTACACTTGTTGCAAAATTTGGTGCAGAACCCCGAGTGATACTTTTCACACCTTTGGCATAGCTGCTTCTGATTGTTGTTGTTGTTGCGGTTATTATTGTTGTTGGGATGATTGTTGTAGTTGCTGTTGTTGTTGTTGTTGTTGTTGTTGTTGTTGTTGTTGGGCCGTTTGTTGTAGTTGCGATTGATGTTGCGATTGTTGGGATAATTGTTGCGATTATTGTTATAATTGTTGTTGTTGTTGTATTGGTGATTCTTATCACCGTTTTCCTCCCACTTTCTTTTGACTTGCTTCACATTGGCCTCTTCAGCAGTCTGTTCTTTAATTCTTTCTTCAATCTGGTTCACTAGTTTATGAGCCATTCTACATGCCTGTTGTATGGAGGCGGGCTCGTGTGAACTTATATCTTCTTGGATTCTTTCCGGTAATCCTTTCACAAACGCGTCGATCTTCTCTTCCTCATCTTCGAATGCTCCCGGACACAATAGGCACAATTCTGTGAATTGTCTTTCGTACGTGGTAATATCAAATCCTTGGGTTCGTAACCCTCTAAGTTCTGTCTTGAGCTTATTGACCTCGATTCTGGGACGGTACTTCTCGTTCATCAAGTGCTTGAATGCTGACCACGGTAGCGCGTACGCATCGTCTTGTCCCACTTGCTCTAGATAGGTATTCCACCATGTTAACGCAGAACCTGTGAAGGTATGCGTAGCGTACTTTACTTTATCCTCTTCAGTACACTTACTTATGGCAAACACCGATTCGACCTTCTCGGTCCACCGTTTCAATCCGATCGGTCCTTCGGTTCCATCAAATTCCAAAGGTTTGCAGGCAGTGAATTCTTTGTAGGTGCATCCTACACGATTTCCTGTACTGCTAGATCCAAGGTTATTGTTGGTATGTAGCGCAGCCTGTACTGCGGCTATGTTTGAAGCTAGAAAAGTACGAAATTCCTCTTCATTCATATTCACGGTGTGTCGAGTAGTCGGTGCCATTTCCTTCAAAATAGTCAAATGGAACAAGTTAATCATACATAATATTAAGAGTAGTTAATAGTATTTCGTAGCATAATATGAACTCATTTATAAAAGCTTTTTCTTCATATTAGTGTTTTATAAGTTTAAATTCGGGTAGTACCTACTCGTTAAGTTCATACTTAGTAGCTAATATACAATTCAACTACTACAATTCTATATGAAAAACTGATTATAATAATATTTCGCGTTCAAACTTTTATACAATATTTTACAAACTTACAATACCGCTTATTTTACATAAAGCATGAAATATAGCACACAATAACTTTGATACAAGATAGTTGTGAAGATAATTCTAGCTAGTACACAAGTCGTTCAGCAAAGGCAATAAAGACACGTAGTTCATACGTCCAGAAACAAGTCATGCATTCTGGTTTTACTAGGACTACTTCCCATCCTTGGTCTTGTGGAACATAACCGTTATGGCCGTTGATAATACAGCGTGTTGTAACGTCGTCAAAGGGACGAGGGTTATGTAATGTCCAACAGTCCCGTAACAATCTAAAAACCTCATTTCTTACCCCAATTACCGACTCCGTCACTTGTGGGAACGTTTTGTTTAATAGTTGTAGGCCGATGTTCTTGTTCTCACTTTGGCGAGAAGCGAACATTACTAATCCGTAAGCATAACATGCTTCTTTATGTTGCATGTTAGCCGCTTTTTCTAAATCACGAAGTCCAATATTCAGATATATTGAGTCAAAATAATTTCTTAACCCATTGCGTAAAATAGCATTTGGGTTCCCCGCAATATATGCGTCAAAGTAAACACATCGTAACTTATGGATTTCCCAATGTGATATCCCCCATCTTTCGAACGAAAGCCTTTTATAAACCAAGGCATTCTTGGAACGTTCTTCGAATGTCTTACAAACTGATCTCGCCTTAAATAGTTGTGCCGAAGAATTCTGACCGACTCTAGACAAGATTTCATCAATCATGTCTCCGGGTAGGTCTCTTAAAATATTGGGTTGTCTATCCATTTTGTGTTTTTATACTGTAAAATAGACAAGAGTTAGATTCATAAAAAAAATACTTATTAATACAAGCAATTTTTACATATATCATAAAGCATAAGCACACTATATTACATATATTACACCACACGAATACAACTATCTTATTCCGACTCGCTTATTTCTTCTTCTTTGGTTTTGGTTCGTTTTGCCAAGTTTCTAGGGATATATGATGTTCCCCTAATACGAGCCGTCGTTTTCCACATTGGTTTAGAAAAACCTGGTGGTTTAGAGGTTCCAGGGTCATTGTTACAACTTAAGGACTTCGGGGGTTGACGATACATATAAAGTTCATCGGGGTTGGAATTAGATTTCTCTATTTTTATGCCCTTTCCCTTATTATTTTCTTTTGTCTTTTTAAATTCAGTTGGGGTAATTTCTATAACATCATCGGAATTCTCGTCGGAATCCGATTCATCGGAGAATTGGTAATCCTCCCAATATTTTGCTTCCTTGGCGGAAACACCATTGACCATAATTAACCTTGGTCGGTTGGTTGAGGATTTTCTTTTACTTAACCGTTTTATTATTTTCCCCACCGGTTCTATTTCTTCATCCGGTTTCGATTCTTCTTCCGGTTCCGACTCTTCTTTCGGTTCCTCTTCGGGAACTTGTGAATCAGTCCACGAATCATTCCAATTTACATTTGACTCTTCATTATTATTAGGTGAGTCAATGGGACTTGTTCTAGAGGTAGACATCTATCACATAATATCAAACGCGTTAAGAGATTAATATATCACATAATATTCACATGTTAAAAATATATAGTTTCCAACAAAATTTGTTAAGCAATCATTTTTCAAGTAAACACGGTCGAAGTCCAGACTCACTAATGCATCCTAACAAACTCGATAAGACACACTAATGCAAAATTCTGGTTCTCTAAGACCAACGCTCTGATACCAACTGAAATGTCCCGTTCTTATTGATTAAAAACGTTCCATATTAATTGATTTCGTTGCGAGGTTTTGACCTCTATATGAGACGTTTTTCAAAGACTGCATTCATTTTAAAACAAACCATAACCTTTATTTCATCAATAAAGGTTTAAAAAGCTTTACGTAGATTATCAAATAATGATAATCTAACATATCCTGTTTACACACGACCATTACATAATGGTTTATAATACAAATATGTTACAACAAAATAAGTTTCTTGAATGCAGTTTTTACACAATATCATACAAGCATGGACTCCAAATCTCGTCCTTATTTAAGTATGCGACAGCGGAAGCTCTTAATAATCACCTGAGAATAAACATGCTTAAAACGTCAACAAAAATGTTGGTGAGTTATAGGTTTAACCTATATATATCAAATCATAATAATAGACCACAAGATTTCATATTTCAATACACATCCCATACATAGAGATACAAATCATTCATATGGTGAACACCTGGTAACCGACATTAACAAGATGCATATATAAGAATATCCCCATCATTCCGGGACACCCTTCGGATATGATATAAATTTCGAAGTACTAAAGCATCCGGTACTTTGGATGGAGTTTGTTAGGCCCAATAGATCTATCTTTAGGATCCGCGTCAATTAGGGTGTTTGTTCCCTAATTCTTTGATTACCAGACTTAATAAAAATGGGCATATTCGATTTCGATAATTCAACCATAGAATGTAGTTTCACGTACTTGTGTCTATTTTGTAAATCATTTATAAAACCTGCATGTATTCTCATCCCAAAAATATTAGATTTTAAAAGTGGGGCTATAACTCACTTTCACAGATTTTTACTTCGTCGGGAAGTAAGACTTGGCCACTGGTTGATTCACGAACCTATAACAATATATACATATATATCAAAGTATGTTCAAAATATATTTACAACACTTTTAATATATTTTGATGTTTTAAGTTTATTAAGTCAGCGGTCCTCGTTAGTAACCTACAACTAGTTGTCCACAGCTAGATGTACAGAAATAAATCGATAAATGTTATCTTGAATCAATCCACGACCCTGTGTATACGTATCTTAGTATTGATCACAACTCAAACTATATATATTTTGGAATCAACCTCAACCCTGTATAGCTAAATCCAACATTCACATATAGAGTGTCTATGGTTGTTCCGAAATATATATAGATGTGTCGACATGATAGGTCAAAACATTGTATACGTGTCTATGGTATCTCAAGATTACATAATATACAATACAAGTTGATTAAGTTATGGTTGGAATAGATTTGTTACCAATTTTCACGTAGCTAAAATGAGAAAAATTATCCAATCTTGTTTTACCCATAACTTCTTCATTTTAAATCCGTTTTGAGTGAATCAAATTGCTATGGTTTCATATTGAACTCTAATTTATGAATCTAAACAGAAAAAATATAGGTTTATAGTCGGAAAAATAAGTTACAAGTCGTTTTTGTAAAGGTAGTCATTTCAGTCGAAAGAACGACGTCTAGATGACCATTTTGAAAAACATACTTCCACTTTGAGTTTAACCATAATTTTTGGATATAGTTTCATGTTCATAATAAAAATCATTTTCTCAGAATAACAACTTTTAAATCAAAGTTTATCATAGTTTTTAATTAACTAACCCAAAACAGCCCGCGGTGTTACTACGACGGCGTAAATCCGGTTTTAC
This sequence comes from Rutidosis leptorrhynchoides, assembly GCF_046630445.1. Classification (NCBI taxonomy): domain Eukaryota; kingdom Viridiplantae; phylum Streptophyta; class Magnoliopsida; order Asterales; family Asteraceae; genus Rutidosis; species Rutidosis leptorrhynchoides. The sequence continues at coordinate 358,481,664 of NC_092334.1, read as the reverse complement.
GGTGTTTTTCGTGTTTCCAGGTTTTAAATCATTAAGTTAGCATATCATATAGATATAGAACATGTGTTTAGTTAATTTTAAAAGTCAAGTTAGAAGGATTAACTTTTGTTTGCGAACAAGTTTATAATTAACTAAACTATGTTCTAGTGATTACGAGTTTAAACCTTCGAATAAGATAGTTTTATATATATGAATCGAATGATGTTATGAACATAATTACTACCTAAAGTTTAGTAGGTAAACCTACTGGAAGTGACAAGAAATGATCTAGCTTCAAAGGATCTTGGATGGCTTGAAAGTTCTTGAAATAGGATCATGACACAAAAACAAGTTCAAGTAAGATTTTTACTCGAATTAAGATAGTTTATAGTTATAGAAATTGAATCAAAGTTTGAATATGAATATTACCTTGAATAAGAAAGATAACCTACTGTATATAACAAAGGTTTCTTGATCTTAGATGATTACTTGGAATGGATTAGAAAGCTTGGAAGTAAATTAGTAAACTTGAAGGGATTTTTGAAGTGTTCTTGAAGTGTTCTTCCTATGATGATTATAGCTTGATTCTTGAAGTGATTTTTGATGAAGATGATGATTAATTACTGGAAAAATACGTTCATAATAGTGTGTGTGTGTTGAGAGAGAATTAGAAAGAGAATTGGAAGTGAAATGGAGTGAATGATGAGTGGTAATTGGTGAGTGGTGAGTGGGGTTAAAAGGAGTTCTATTTAGTTGACTAGCTCATGGTAGAAGTTAAAATTGATTAGTCATACATGACATAATCAAGAGTGGAATCCCATGCTAGTTCCTATTGGTATATACCCATAGTAAGTACGTTTTGAAGCTGTGTATAATACGGGTAAGAATACGACTAGAATTCTTGATGAAAGAAAAGAATGGGAAAGTAACTGTAACCGTTTTCGTTAAGTATGAGTGTTTTGATATATGTCTTGAAGTCTTCCAAAAGTATTTTAATACATCTAAATACACTACATGTATATACATTTTAACTGAGTCATTAAGTCATCGTTAGTCGTTACATATAAGTGTTGTTTTGAAACCTTTAAGTTAACGATCTCAATTAATGTTGTTAACCCATTGTTTATTATATCTAATGAGATGTTAAATTATTATATTATCATGATGTTATGATATATTAATATATCTTAATATGATATATATACATTTAAATGTCGTTACAACGATAATCGTTACATATATGTCTCGTTTCGAAATCCTTAAGTTAGTAGTCTTGTTTATATGTATATAACTCATTGTTAATATACTTATGGAGATACTTACTTATCATAATCTCATGTTAACCATATGTATATCCATATATATATCGTCATGTCGTTTTTACAAGTTTTAACGTTCGTGAATCGCCGGTCAACTTGGGTGGTCAATTGTCTATATGAAACATATTTCAATTAATCAAGTCTTAACAAGTTTGATTGCTTAACATGTTGGAAACATTTAATCATGTAAATATCAATCTCAATTAATATATATAAACATGGAAAAGTTCGGGTCACTACAAATGTCACCCTTATTCGTAAATCCTGTCTTCGCTGATAATATCATCCAAATAAAGTACTCGTAATAAATAAGATATATAAACACCATGTTTATAAATAAACAATGACAAGTCACTACGTATATGTTGGAAGCCAACATAAGAGTAAAGTGAGAAAATCTGTGGAACTAAAAATGAGGAGCTTGCTTGAGACCGTAAAGAGATTTGTGAAGATAACATACATAACCTAGTTTTGTCGATCATTAAACCAGGAAATTGATGCATGCATATAGTATCGGTAAGATCTCCCTGTAAAAATACACTCTTAACATCTAGATGACGAATCGTCCAGTGTCGAGAAACATATAGGCTAAAAAGTGCCTGAATAGTAACGGGTTTTCCATCGGAGTAAAATCTCGCACATTCAATATCAATATCAGATCGTTAACTTTTGCCATTAGCCACCAAACAAGCTTTGTACAAGTCTATACTGCCATCAGAGTGTAACACTGTAACTTACATTTAAACGATTGCATAGACCTTATATTATTAACACATAAAGGTCTCAGAACCAGAACCCGAGTACCAATTTTCTTTAAAGAATTATATTCATTGATCATTGCATGTTTCCAATGAGGATCGAAAAGAGCTTGGGTGTAGGAACGGGTTTGAGCTAGGTTTAGTTGCTCTGGTTACAAAGGTTAATCGCAATGATTCCGGACTACCTATAAAGCGGGTAGTTGCTCTGGGATTAGTCGATTTGCAAAGTGAGTCGAATACCAAGTATACCAACAAACTTAGAAAGTAAATGCCTTGAAATGAACTTTTAGCTTACTTTCCGTGCCACTTTGGTAATAAACTAAAATAACATACATATTCAATCTGAAAAAATTCAACTACAAGCCTATTTGCAATCCTGTAGCAGTGTTGTAAACAATGTTCGTTGTGTCCGTTGTGATGCCCCTTGTTGCGTTTTAGTGACTAGCCCGTCTCGTTGTCTGATAAGTCGGTCAACGGTTAAAAGTCTGGCCAAAAAGGTTGGTTCAACGCCGGTCGAAAATCAAAAATTCGGTTAAAATCGATCAAAAGTCGGTTAAATCAATCAAAATTAACATAGTTTAGTGTTAATTTTTTGTATTATGTCACACCCCCTAAATGGGGCCGAGGGTCATATGTGACTAACCAATATCATAACACGAGTGTAAAGCGAGAACTACTCTATATGAGACGTTTTTAATATAAGCCATTGTATTAAAGCAGCGGAAAGTATTAAGTCGTTACAAATGAATCCTTAACAAAAGTAAATGTAAACTAAGTGTTTTAATGCAAAAATGTAAATGATAATATGCGGACTCCAAAAGCAGAAAAGTCCAAATAGCACACAAATCTTTAGCAATCTTCACCTGAGACAAAACATGCTTAAAGTGTCAACCAAAAATGGTTGAGTGAACAACATAGGTTTAATATAGTTTTAGACCACAAGATTTAATTATAAAGTTTAATCAGTTCGTTAGTAGTGCTAAGGTGTATGATATCGAAACTAAACAAGTTACCCCGTGATCACTTTATTCGTTCGTGTCGTTAAATCATTATTATGTATCCATTGACCAACGGTCATCCGGATAGAGACGTTACTCTCAATAGCGCTACCCACAACAATTAAGCTTGCCAAAATTCCAGCAACTAACGATATCATGGCAGGGATTAAGCATGAAACAAAGCATGTCATAGCACAGTTTGAACTAATCAAAATAAAGTTTTCGAGTTTTTGTGTCTAAGCGTAAAACAGTTTGAAAGCAAGCATGTGTCTCACCCCAAAAGTTCGAAACAAGTATATAAAGATAATTAAAAAGTGGGGCTATGAAGTTTACCTTAGTAGCAAGTAAGTAATTCTAAATAAGTTGTATGAACGGAGTGTGTAATCGGAGATCTCAACCTAGAGATATAATGTTTAATTAGTTAATGTCTAATAGACATAAAGTTTATTTATTAATATAGCAAACTATATTAACAGTGACGGTTTTCGAGAAAAGTTACTATTTCTCAAAAGTTTCTACTTTTGGAAACCTACTATTTATGGAAAGCTTTCACTTATAGTAAACTTCTAATTTAAGAAGTTCGGGTTATAATTCTTAACAAAAATGTTGTACAATCTCGCCCAAACTTCGTTGCTAACATGCAAGTCATTCGAATGATCTATTGTTACCGAGCGGCTCAGGATCTCTTGACCGGAATCTAAGTCTTGGCATTTGAGATCCACAAGCATCCCATAATGGCAACAAGGATCACCCTAGGCCACAAGTAGCGGTGATGTTTGTAGTCTTTGTACACTATCTTTAATTATAACCTTCACGTTATAAGTGTATACACATAACAAGTTATTAATATACTTATTATATATATATATATATATATATATATATATATATATATATATATATAAAAGTGATAATATACGTAGTGTAATTAAGTGTTACCATATAGATATGTGTATAAGTTATATTAATATTATTATTATCTAATTAATCAACTATTATGTTATCTTATCATTATGTGTTACATATTAAATATACACCTATGTGATACATACATATATTCTTTATTATTATTATACATGTATGTGTTCATAACTATATATATATATATATATATATATATATATATATATATATATATATATATATATATATATATATTAGGTGTATGTGTTACATATATATAAGTGTAAGATGATACATATATATATGTACTTATTATTTTTCTTATTATGTTTACTAACATTATATAACTTACATAATACACATTCATACATACATACACACGTACATATACATACATATATATACATACACATACACGTATGTATATACTTACATATACACACATACATATATCTACAATGTATACATGTACATACATACGTATGCATGCATGCATGTATATCATTATCACTATACTTTACTAATCATAAATTCATAGCTTTTTATCATAATCAAAACCTAATAACATTAACATAAAATCATAAGCTTTTAATTATAGTATTTATCATAATCATAAACTAGTTCAATAACTTATTCATAATCTTAATCTTGAACTTTTAATCATACACATAATCTATATCATGATCATAATCTTCATCCTCACTATTATTATTAACTAGCTTATTAATCAATAACCCTAATCTTTATCAACCATAATTATTATTTAAAACTTTTAACCCTAATCTTAATATTCATAATCAATTTTTTCATAATCTTTATCTATACCATTAACCTTATTCATAACCCTTTTAATATCATCACTAACTTTTGCATAATCAAAATCATAATTTAACAACCTTAACTTTTTAATAATCATAATACTTTTAATCTAGTCATACTTAATAGTTATCATATTACTAATACTTCATAATCATACTTCTAAATTCAACATGAATTCATAAGCTTTTATTCATCATTAACCTAATAACATCACCCATCACATAATATCATAATCTTCTTATTAATAATTAATCATAATACTTGATCATAATCTTTATCCTTACTTAACCCTACTACTTATATCATAATACTTATAACAACTTATAGTAAATAAATTAACATGATTAATAATACTTAAACATAATAATTAATATCATCTTAAAAGTAATTGATTCAAAAGCATGATTAAACTAGGGTTTTAGTGTACCTTAAGAAAGTAAAGATCAAGAATGATGATGGATGTGGATTGCACAGGAAAAACAGAAACCTGCAGCAACAACTTACGACCCAAACAGGTGGATATCATGGACTGTTTTAGCTTGACAGGAAACAGCAGGTACAGCAGCAACAAAGGTACTTTATGGGCTGTCTTGATCACGCACAGAACCAGCAGGAATAGAAAAAAAGAAAATGCAGAAACAGGAGGCTAACAGCAGGTTATTGCAGGCTGTAAAAGTTGCGAAGGCTGCACAAAAACAGCAGAAGATGGCGACAGGAAAGAGCTATGAAGGGTGACGAATGCAGGGTGTTTTGGAGTGTGTTTTTGTCGACAGAAAAAGCTGTGATGGGGATGTTTTGCTGCCGATATTATTCGGCTAAAAATAAGGAATAGGGAGCTGGAAATTGTCGACTCAAACAATAAAAAGGGAGGAGATTTTGTGGTTTAACTTTGATATGCAATTGTGAATTAGAAAGATCAACTAAAGGGTCTTTTTTTTATAGGAGATTAGGATGTTGTAATCTCATTAGGATTACTTGGTGATCAAGAACTAGATTTAGTTTTAGATTAGGATTAGTTGTTAGCTTAGTGATTAAGTTTATTTTCCTATTTTTTCTCCTAGTCGATTTTTATATAAAATACATATTTATATATATATATATATTTTTTACGGCATTTACTATATATATATATATATATATATATATATATATATATATATATATATATATATATATATATATATATATATATATATATATATATATATTACTAGTATTATTATTATTATTATTATTATTATTAAGGTTACATTTATTTAAATAAGTTGTATTTATTTAATTTACATTATTTGTCCATATCTTTTATTAATTTAAATTTACTTATAATTAGTTTTTAATTTAAAATTTGTCACCACTTAATATCATATATAGTTTATTTATTAATTTAATATTAGGGTTAGGGTTTAAGATTAATAAATTCAAGTATTAATTAAGATTATTAATTATGAACGGATAACAACCATAATGATAGTATACTGAATAAGACAATGAAACCCTAAGGAAAATCTGATAAACTCAGATTGGAAAAAATGAGGGTTGTTATAGTACCTCCCCGTCAATTTAAACTTCGTCCCGAAGTTTCAGTAAGACTTCTCGGATGCACCAACGTTTGAGAAAATATGAGGATATTTCTGCTTCATCTGGTCTTCACGTTCCCTGATATACTCGGGGCCTCTTCGTGAATTCCAATAGATCTTAACAACAGAAATAGAGCTTTATTTGAAACGTTTAACCTCACGATCCATAACTTCTATAGGTTTTTCGGTGAAGTGCAATTTATCATCATTGCGAAGATCATCTAAGGGAATAATAAGTATGTCATCAACATGACAGTTTTTAAGATTCGAGATGTGAAATGTATGAACTTTAATTAACAGGAAGTGTTGATTAAAAACTACCATTCGGTCAACGTTTTGTTAAAGAAAAGTTTACACTTAATTATAGTGGGGATCTACTTGATTGATAGCAGATATTGTATGAAATTTTAGCCAAAAGAGCCTGTGTGAATGGAATATCTAGTCTTATGGACTTCATCCAAGACTAGTTCTTGAAAATTTCGAATAGCGGTGATTTTTATAGGATCGACTTGTATTCCTTTACTATCAACTACATGTCCAAGAAATTGCACGGTTCGCAGCCAAAGTTTACACTTGGAAAACTTGGCATACAGTTGTTCCTTCTTTAAGAGCTCTAGAATCAATCGCAAATGTTGCTCATGTTCTTTCTTGCTCTTGGAATAGATTAAGATGTCATCAATGAAAAACGATCATGAATTGGTCAAGATAAGGTTTGCATACACGGTTCATAAGATCCATGAACACAGCAGGAGCATTGGTTAAACCAAAAGGCATGACAAGAAACTCATAATGTTCATAACGAGTTCGAAAAGTAATCTTAGAAACATCAGCTTCATTGACTCTCAATTGATAATAAGCCGACCTAAGGTCATACTTCAAATAGATGCTTTACACTTACAGTTGGTCAAATAGGTCATCAATACGTGGAGGTGGATAACGATTCTTGATGGTTAGCTTGTTGAGTTCTCGGTAATCAATATACATTCTCAACGTGCCGTATTTCTTCTTAAAAAATAGGACCGGTACTCCCCACAGAAACAAGCTAGGACGAATGAAACTTTTCTCCAAAAGTTCTTAGAATTGGTTGGATAATTCCTTCATTTCGGATGGAGCTAAGCGATATGATACCTATGTAACAGGTATAGCACCGGGCGTGGATAATTTACAAGTGAAGGATAATTTAATATCTAGGGTTGATATTTCTAGTTGACAATATAGAGAATAGGAGTAGGTAACGGTACATAATGGTCCTAAGGTTGATCATATCTTATTTCCATCATGATCCATTGGGATTTCTGCATGATTTATCATAATATAACTACGTTGATCAGGCGCCATTATATTACACTAAATCATACTTTTATCACTCCATAATGTTACTATTATGTCATCTAGTCAATATTCATCTTCTTCGAGGTGAATGATTCAATGGAAAATGAAAGAAAAGAAAATAACATCATTCATTCATTTAAAAGAAAAATAACTAGAGTATTACAGAAACTTAATGAAATCTTCTAAATTATAGAAGTTCCAAATGGTAACATAAAGAACACTGTGAAAATGAGAAATTTAAATGACTCTAGTGGTTTCCAAAAACTCTTCATTGTGCCTCTTCATTCTTCTTCTTATTCGAACACTTATTTTTGAAATGCCCTACTCCTCCGCAGTTATAGCAAGTAGGAACGATTGCATTTGCCTTTGTGGCTGGAGTTTTGGTTGATGGAATAACAACTCTACAATTTTTGGCTACGTGACCCACCTTCTTACACTTGGTGCACTTGGCCTTACACCATCCTTCATGATGTTTCTCACATCTTTTACAATAAGGACATTTTCCCTTATACAGCTTGTTAAATATTCCCTTAGAATTTTCTTGCTCCATTCCTTCACTCTTCCTTTTTGCACCTTCTTTCTCCTTATGTTTGCCGATGAAATAGCTTTCCATGCAAGAGGCTTCTTATATGGTGGTTGGGTTCGTTAAGGTAACATCTCTCCGAACTTCCTCAGGTAATCCATTGATGTAGCATTGGATCCCTAGATACTCGAGAGTAGTCATGAGAGCAAATTCTTGAAATCAGTTGGTGTAGCTCATGAAATCAGCATTCACCATTTTTATATTACTAAACCCAGGTCTTTCAGTACTCTTGTATGTAGGGGGCTGGTAGTTCATGAAATTTTGATGTGAACAAGCAGTCGAAAGATTTCGCGGTTTGCCATTGTTGCTATTGCCTTGCACGGCCGCCAACAGTTGTTGAAATTGTGCGGGAGTCAAAGTAACATTTAGAAGAGCGTTAGCACCATGAGTTGATTGAGTCATTGATCTTCAATACACGAAACAGTATTAGTTGAAGAGTTATGGTGCTAGTAAATTTATAAATTTGCTAAATAAATACGCAAGATTCACACAATGCGTAAAAGGATAAATAGGGGAAACAACGAGATGTATTAAAACACTTTGAATTTCATTAAGCATCACAAAGATAACTAACATCTTTTATTACACACGAAACGAAACTAGAAATAAACACGAAACGAAACATAGATAGTAGTTTTAGGCAAAGCCTTTACAATGAATGGAAAAACAATAATACGAAAACGGAAAAGGAATCCTAAGATCTAATTCTTAGGTGATGGGGGTTAGATCTAGAAATGTTCCCACAGAAGATCCTTGAGAAACTGCACATCCTTCTCTAGTTCCTCAATTCTTTGATCTTGAAGCTCAATTTCTCTATCATGTCTCTTAGCAGTATTTCTAAAGATGTTATACACATTATATGAATATGTTGACAATTCCTCTTGTTGATCTTTAAGTGTACTAAATTGACCATCAAGAAGTTCCTTTAACTTACCAAATTCTGTCTTCACTTCATGTAAATCACTCTTTACCTTAGCATGTTCAACAGAGTTCGTGCAAGGCACGAGTACAGTGGTAAGACGGGGTTCTTTAGATGAACTTGAACTCTCGGTTTTTGATGTTTCGGGTTCCTTTCTTTTTAAAGAAGGAGGTAAGGCAACAGAGGGCTCGGACTTGGATTCTTCCTCGGGTTCTTCCTCGGAAGGCTCCTCCTCCACTTCTTCTTCAATCATCTCTTCCACAAACTCTTCTTCCTCGTCATCCCCATCATAGTTAGCTTTTGTGTGAGATTCTTCCATAAGAGGGGAGTGTGGTGGACTAGCAGGAATATAATATGGGTGAGTTGGTGATAATGGCGGGGAAACGGGTCCATAAGCTGGTGTGCGGATAGATCTTTCGGAGTCGGATCCCTCGGAGTCAGAAATGATGATCGGGTTAAGGCGAGACATTCTAAATGAAAAGAAAGAGAGATGATTAAGAGGTTCTAAGGATGACGCAAAAGCACGAATAAAATGTAAGGGGAAAAAGCACTAGAAACTAAAACAGGAAAGGTTATAGACCTATAGATTGCTAGGGCACCTAACTAACACATAAGGAACACATAAAATGCAATCCTGGTTCTCTATAACAACCTGGCTCTGATACCACTCTGTCACACCCCCTAAATGGGACCGGGGGTCATATGTGACTAACCAATATCATAACAAGAGTGTAAAGCGAGAACTACTCTATATGAGACGTTTTTAATATAAGCCATTGTATTAAAGAAGCGGAAAGTATTAAGTCATTACAAATGAATCCTTAACAAAAGTAAATGTAAACTAAGTGTTTTAATGCAAAAATGTAAATGATAATATGCGGACTCCAAAAGCAGCAAAGTCCAAATAGCACACAAATCTTTAGCAGTCTTCACCTGAGACAAAACATGATTAAAGTGTCAACCAAAAATGGTTGAGTGAACAACATAGGTTTAATATAGTTTTAGACCACAAGATTTAATTATAAAGTTTAATCAGTTCATTAGTAGTGCTGAGGTGTATGATATCGAAACTAAACAAGTTACCCCGTGATCACTTTATTCGTTCGTGTCGTTAAATCATTATTATGTATCCATTGACTAACGGTCATCCGGATAGAGACGTTACTTTCAATAGCGCTACCCACAATAATTAAGCTTGCCAAAATTCCAGCAACTAACGATATCATGGCAGGGATTAAGCATTAAACAAAGCATGTCATAGCACAGTTTGAACTAATCAAAATAAAGTTTTCGAGTACTTGTGTCTAAGCGTAAAATAGTTTGAAAGCAAGCATGTGTCTCACCCCAAAAGTTCGAAACAAGTATATAAATATAATTAAAAAGTGGGGCTATGAAGTTCACCTTAGTAGCAAGTAAATAATTCCACGCAAGTTGTATGAACGGAGTGTGTAATCAGAGATCTCAACCTAGAGATATAATGTTTAATTAGTTAATGTCTAATAGACAAAAAGTTTGTTTATTAATATAGCAAACTATATTAACAGTGACGGTTTTCGAGAAAAGTTACTATTTCTCAATAGTTTCTATTTTTGGAAACCTACTATTTATGAAAAACTTACAGTTATAGCAAGCTTCTAATTTAAGAAGTTCGGGTTATAATTCTTAACAAAAATGTTGTACAATCTCGCCCAAACTTCGTTGCTAACATGCAAGTCACTCGAATGATCTATTGTTACCGAGCGGCCCATGATCTCTTGACCAGAATCTAAGTCTTGGCATTCGAGATCCACAAGGGTCCCATAATGGCAACAAGGATCACCCTAGGCCACAAGTAGCAGTGATGTTTATAGTCTTTGTATGCTATCTTTAATTATAACCTTCACGTTATAAGTGTATACACATAACAAGTTATTAATATACTTATTAGTTATATATATATATATATATATATATATAAGTAATAATATACTTAGTGTAATTAAGTGTTACCATATAGATAGGTGTATAAGTTATATTAATATTATTATTATCTAATTAATCAACTATTATGTTATCTTATCATTATGTGTTACATATTAAATATACACCTATGTGATACATACATATATTCTTTATTATTATTATACATGTATGTGTTCATAACTATATGATATATATATATATATATATATATATATATATATATATATATATATATATATATATATATATATATATATATATATATATTAGGTGTATGTGTTACATATATATAAGTGTAAGATGATACATATATATATATGTACTTATTATTTTTCTTATTATGTTTACTAACATTATATAACTTATATAATACACATTCATACATACATATATACGTACATATACATACATATATACATATACACATACACGTATGTATATACTTACATATACACACACACATATATCTACAATGTATACATGTACATACATACGTATGCATGCATGCATGCATGTATATCATTATCACTATACTTTACTAATCATAAATTCATAGCTTTTTATCATAATCAAAACCTAATAACATTAACATAAAATCATAAGCTTTTAATTATAGTATTTATCATAATCATAAACTAGTTCAATAACTTATTCATAATCTTAATCTTGAACTTTTAATCATACACATAATCTATATCATGATCATACTTCATCCTCACTATTATTATTAACTAGCTTATTAATCAATAACCTTAATCTTTATTAACCATAATTATTATTCAAAACTTTTAACCCTAATCTTAATATTCATAATCAATTTTTTTTCATAATCTTTATCTATACCATTAACCTTATTCATAACCCTTTTAATATCATCACTAACTTTTGCATAATCAAAATCATAATTCAACAACCTTAACTTTTTAATAATCATAATACTTTTAATCTAATCATACTTAATAGTTATCATATTACTAATACTTCATAATCATGCTTTTAAATTCAACTTGAATTCATAAGCTTTTATTCATCATTAACCTAATAACATTACCCATCACATAATATCATAATCTTCTTATTAATAATTAATCATAATACTTGATCATAATCTTTATCCTTACTTAACCCTACTACTTATATCATAATACGTATAACAACTTATAGTAAATAAATTAACATGATTAATAATACTTAAACATAATACTTAAACATAATAGTTAATATCATCTTAAAAGTAATTGATTCAAAAGCATGATTAAACTAATGTTTTAGTGTACCTTAAGAAAGTAAAGATCAAGAATGATGATGGATGTGGATTGCACAGGAAAAACATAAACCTGCAGCAACAACTTATGACCCAAACAAGTGGATATCTTGAACTGTTTTAGCTTGACAGGAAACATCAGGTACAGCAGCAACAAAGGTACTTTATGGGCTGTCTTGATCACGCACAGAACCAGCAGGAATAGAAAAAAAAAAGAAAACGCAAAAACAGGAGGCTAACAGCAGGTTATTGCAGGCTGTAAAAGTTTCGAATGGGCTGCACAAAAATAGCAGAAGATGGCAACAGAAAAGAGCTATGAAGGGTGACGAATGCAGGCTGTTTTGGAGTGTGTTTTTGTCGACAAAAAAAGCTGTGATGGGGATGTTTTGCAGCAGATATTAGTCGACTAAAAAGAAGGAATATGGAGCTGGAAACTGTCGACTCAAATAATAAAAAGGGAGGAGATTTTGTGGTTTAACTTTGATATTCAATTGTGAATTAGAAAGATCAACTAAAGGGTCTTTTTTTTTTATAGGAGATTAGGATGTTGTAATCTCATTAAGATTACTTGGTGATCAAGAACTAGATTTATGTTTAGATTAGGATTAGTGGTTAGCTTAGTGATTAAGTTTATTTTCCTATTTTTTCTCCTAGCCGATTTTTATATACAATACATATTTATATATTTTTTTACGGCATTTACTATATATATATATATATATATATATATATATATATATATATATTATTATTATTATTATTATTATTATTATTATTATTATTATTATTAAGGTTACATTTATTTAAATAAGTTGTATTTATTTAATTTACATTATTTGTCCATATCTTTTATTAATTTAAATTTACTTATAATTAGTTTTTAATTTAAAATTTGTCACCACTTAATATCATATATAGTTTATTTATTAATTTAATATTAGGGTTAGGGTTTAAGATTAATAAATTCAAGTATTAATTAAGATCATTAATTATGAACGGATAACAACCATAATGATAGTATACTGAATAAGACAATGAAACTCTAAGGAAAATCTGATAAACTCGGATTGGAAAAAATGAGGGTTGTTATATATTATATTAACGATAATAGTGATTATCGGTACAAACTGGTCAACGAAGGTTTTTTGAATTTAAAATATGTATATATATATATATATATATATATATATATATATATATATATATATATATATATATATATATATATATATATATATAGACACATACACACACACATTATATAAAGTGTGTGTCAATAATCCTATGTGCCAACTTCTTGTTAAATACCGCCATCAACTCCTCATTTATTTGTGCCAAATATCAGTCTATCAGTTAGTTCCATATATTAATTAAATTGTTAGATTCTCCAATTTAATTTAATATACATATTTTATTATCTAAAATATATTATTATATTATCTTATAATATAATATAATATTAATATTAACATATATTATAATTATATTAATAATATTATATTATTTTTTATAAAATTTTATTTAATGTTCATAAATAATGTTATTATTTTAAACGGTACATTAATTTAATATAAATATTGATAATATATATATATATATATATATATATATATATATATATATATATATATATATATATATATATATATATATATAATATATATATATAGTAGAGGGATCAAATGAGAACTTTTTTTGTGTGAGAACTCTGAGAACTAAAAAATACACTGAAATTCGAGCAAAAAAGGAAAATTCGAGCAAAAAAGGAAAATTCGAGCAAAAAAGGGAAATTCGAGCAAAAATGGGATACGGGCGAACAAAAAAGATCAATTCGAGCAAAAATTGAGACAAGGGCGAACAAAAAACGAGCAATTCGAACAAAAATGTGATATTCGAACAAAAAAAGCGGGCGAACAAATTTGTGTTCTACATTTTTGATTGTCGAACAAAAAAATGTAGAACACACGGGTAGTCGAACAAAAATGCTGATATTCAAACAAAAATGTGTTCTACATTTTGAAATTCGAAAAAAAAATTTGCTCGACTATGAATTTTTTGTTCGTCCGTGTTTTTGATTTTTGCTCGAATTTCATTTTTTTCCTCGCCCGTGCACCTTTTTTGCTCGAATTTCAGTGTATTTGGAGTGTTTGTGGAGTTTCTAGAGTTTTCACACTAAAAAAGTTCTCACTTGATCCTCTCCATATATATATATATATATATATATATATATATATATATATATATATATATATATATATATATATATATATATATATATATATATATATATATATATATATATATATATATATATATATATATGGTCATATATTGAAAATCATTTACAATGTTTTATATTATATTAAAATTTATAAATTAGATATTTATTTATCTTTATTACCATTATAATATTATTTATGAATGATAATTTATATAATATAAAATTAATTTATAGTATTCGAATAAATTTAAAAACTTACGTTAATATAAATTTTGTAGAATATATATAAACAAACAGGCTCATGTTTGACAACTGAAGTTAAAATGATTATTTGATAATCATTATAGATATTTAGATGTATGTGTGCCCTGCTTCGTTTAAAATTTTGATATGATGGAATTTGTCTGTACTAAAAACATATACAATTAGAGATGTACATAAAATATAATTCTTAACGATCGGTTTTAAACAACTTCTTAGGGGGCTCATGTTTGATGTTTTTTCGATTATTTGTCAATTGAAGTTAAATTGATTCCAACGGACGGGCTCATAAACTATGTGAAATGCCTCGTTCATATCGATTATAAACGTTACATAATAGTTAATTTCATTGCGAGGTATATGACCTCTATATGATATATTTTACAAACATTGTATTCATTTTTAAAAGATAAACTTTCATTTCATTGAAAGTTGACGGGCATGCATACCATTTCATAATATATCCAAACTATAAATGACTTAATAATAATCTTGTTGAACTCAACGACTCGAATGCAACGTCTTTTGTAATATGTCATGAATGACTCCAAGTAATATCTCTAAAATGAGCAAATGCACAGTGGAAGATTTCTTTAATACCTGAGAATAAACAAGTTTTTAAAAGTGTCAACCAAAAGGTTGGTGAGTTCATAGGTTTATCATAAACACTAAAATTCATAATTTTGATAGACCACAAGATTTAAATGTGCATGGTACAAATGGGCCCGAATCCTACACCCACCTATAATGTACATACGATTTCCTTTAAATACAGTACACATATCTCGTGTACGAAATCTTTTTTTTTAAATGCTTAATAACCGTACACATATCTCGTGTACAAAATATTATACACATAACCTGTGTATAAAAATTATTCTCTCGATATATAACATTCACCTTGCTTTCTTTTCTTGGCTTGGTAACCGACCTTAACATTTAATGCGCATCATAAATATCCCCAAAATAAACAGAACTTTCAGTCTGTAATAATATATAAACCTCGAAGTACTAAACACCACGCCCACTAGCTCTTCCGTCTAGTGAACATTCTGGGTGAGGGTGTTAAACCCGGTAGCTACCTTTAGGATTCGCGTGAATTAGGGGTCATACCAGTTTCCTAATTCTTAGGTTACCAAGCTATAATAATCTAGGTGAAATATTCACATCAATTAGTGACAATTATAACATCCAACTAATTCAATAATAATCAACAGAACTTCTGTCTGTATAATAATTCATTCAAGGAATGTTTTGCTTGTGTCTATCACGTCAAACATTTATAAAAGCATCTCATGAATTCTCAGTCCAAAAATATAGATTTCAAAGGAATTTAATAAAACAGTTGTAAAAACAGCGCATGTATTCTCAGTCCCAAAAATATAAAGAGTAAAAGGGAATCAAATGAACTCACGATACAATATTTTGTGGTAAAAATATTCATACGACGATACTGAACAATGCAGGGTTGGCCTCGGATTCACGAACCTATATCATTTGTATATTCATTAATACATATAATCGTAATCGAACTAATATTTATATTATTATTAGTGATAATTTTTATATTAGTAACTTATATTCATTTTATATATTTTAAATAAATAAAAATATTAATTTTTATTATGTTATATGTAACAAATATATATATATATATATATATATATATATATATATATATATATATATATATATATATATATATATATATATATATATATATATATATATATATATATATATATATCATTTGTTTGTTAAAACAGTATTTTAATAATACAAGATAATATTTGAAATGATAAAATAACAATAATTATAATAGTATTAATAATTATATTAATGATAATATTAATAATAGTTTTAATAATAAATCTTATAATAATGATAATAATAGTAGTTTTTAATAAAATTAATATTTTAATAATAATGGTAATAATTTTTATAATAATACATAATACTTAATAATAATAATTATTATAACAATCTTATTATTAATGGTAATCTTAATAATAATACTTTTGTTAATAATAATAATAATATTAATAAGTCTAAAATGATACTAATACTAATACTAATAATAATAATAATAATAATAATAATAATAATAATAATAATAATAATATAATAATATAATAATAATAATAATAATAATGGTTTGTTTTATTTTCATAATAACAATAATAATAATAATCCTAATCATAATAATATTTATATTAATATTAATAATACATATAATAACATTAATAATAATTAATGATGTTACTTAATAACAAAAATGATAATAATATTAATCATTGTATTTATGTTTACATATTAATAATGATAATACATATATTATTCGTTAATAAATATAATAATAATAACAATAATAATAATAATAATAATAATAATAATAATAATAATAATAATAATAATAATAATAATAATAATAATAATAATAATAATAATAATGTTTATTTTACTTATAATCATGGTAATAATAATAATTATAATTCTAATAATAATTAGCAATAATAACATTAATAAATAATAACAATAACAATAATAATAATAAGAATTTTTAAAAATTTAAAACTACCTTTAAAGCCCTTTTAAAAAAAAATGCCCCGAATCTGGCTCGAACCCGTGACCTCTCGATAACCTAAAAACACCCCTCACCACTCGTCTGTATCTGTTTTTCCGAATTAAACAGACACCAACTGTATTTAACCCGTACTTAATCTGTTTCTATTTCTTCTTCTTCTTCTTCACGACAGCAATCGATCAGAGACTCAAAGTAATATCGAATTAATTGTTTTAGAATTTGAAAACGAACCAGAAATAACTTGTTGCGATGATTGGAAGTAACAGAAGAAAGAAAAAAAGAAAAAAATAAATAAAAAGTAACAGCAGCACGAAGAACGTTTATGAACTCCACATTTGATTTTCGAAATTAAGGATGTTTTAGACCTCGGTTACAACACGAAATACATTGCATTTCATTCCTAGAAACTTTCTGAACTGTCAATTGAAACTAAAACATCAAAACGATTTTGAATTTAACGAAGAACAGATTCTTTGACTTTTTAAAATTAAACTTTGACTCAAGAATTTGAATTCGTTATGAAAGATTGAGATTTGAAACTTTGCAGATAGCTTGAAACAAAGATTTTAAACATAACTGCATTTAAGGATTTTGACAATTGATTCGTTTTCGAGCTTTTTGAAAAATTAAAATAAGAACAGGGTAGCCGTCTGTTTCTCTATTTTTCTGTTTCAATCCGATTAGATAAAAGCTGTAAAGGGTTTTTGGGATTGATAAATGATAATGTAAAGTCAATTAATATATCATACAACTGAAATCGATTGGGTTTTATAACATAATTGAATCGACAAAACGATGTTCACTCAGGCAGAAGAATTGGTTTTGATTTGTACTAATTTTTGTTTGTTCTTGACTAATGGGATTCGATTGTACTAATTGCAGACAGAAAAATCAACTAATCTACAGACTGAAAACGATTTACAACTGAATACCTAATTTCCTGTATTTATACATATATAATTAACCATATATACGTATATATATAACTATATAAGTATTTATATATAAATATATAAATGTATTATATATATATATATATATATATATATATATATATATATATATATATATATATATATATTTGTAAAGCTGTATATCGATTATATCTATATCTGTATATTAAATATATAAAGAAAACATAATAATATTAATTATACATGCATTAATTTTTAATAATAATGATGAAACTAATAATAATAATAATAACAACATCAACAACAACAACAACAATAATAATAATAATAATAATAATAATAATAATAATAATAATAATAATAATAATAATAATAATAATAATAATAATAATAATAATAATAATAATAATAATAATAATAATAATAATATGCAATCTTCATACTAGTAATAACAAAAATGATAACAATCCTATTATTAATGTAAATAATAATAAAATGTAATGTTTTCTAATAAATATTAATTATAATAACACTAATAATAATTATATTAATTATAATAATATTATATATTAATAATGATATTAACTATAAAATGGTAGTAATATTATTATTCATAATACTAATAATACTACTAATTATAATAATATTAATAT
Organism: Rutidosis leptorrhynchoides; assembly: GCF_046630445.1. Classification (NCBI taxonomy): domain Eukaryota; kingdom Viridiplantae; phylum Streptophyta; class Magnoliopsida; order Asterales; family Asteraceae; genus Rutidosis; species Rutidosis leptorrhynchoides. Next base: position 358,462,618 of record NC_092334.1, on the reverse strand, counting down.
TATTAATGATAATAATAATGTTAATAATAATACTAATATAACAATTTATATACATCAAATTTCATATTCATAACATAATATTATTAATACTGATATTTATTTTGAAAGTAATAATAATATTATTATAATAACTATATTTTAATTTGTTATATATATATATATATATATATATATATATATATATATATATATATATATATATATATATATATATATATATATATATATATTATTACTTATGTAATATTTAATAATCATATATAATAACTTTTATTAATTTTTATTATTTATGCATTATAATACAATATTTTAATTATACATAAAAATCATATATATTTATATATAACTTCATTTTAAATTACGCTTAATTATTTTGTATGTTATCTTACATATTTAATTTCAATGTTTAAATTATATTTAATAATTTCAAATTATTAAATATACTTACATTTATACATATTTAATTATAAACAATTGTTCGTGAATTGTCGGGAATAGTCAAAGGTTAAATGAATCCATATAAATAGTTCAAAAATTTTGAGACTCAACATTACAGACATTGCTTATCGTGTCGAAATCATATAAGGATTGAGTTTAAATTTGGTCGGAAATTTCCGGGTCGTCACAGTACCTACCCGTTAAGGAAATTTCGTCCCGAAATTTGATTGAGATCGTCATGGCTGGCAATAAGTATGTTTTCATGACACATACGAGCTGAAAATTTAAGTTTTATCATCAGCGAGTAACATAGATAAAACAAATTTTTTTTTGTGTGAAGCGCACGAGTGAAGTTATCACAAAAGAGTGAAATGAGTAAATGCAAGTTCGTCTTAATCGGTGATGTAGTCACGCTTGATTTCCGAAATTCAAGGGATTTAGAGGAAATCTTCGTAATAAGATTTGATTCTTCAGTAATTAAGGAAATTGTGATTTTCTTCGATTAGGTGCGTAATCTGCCTCGATTGCTATGTCTGATATTTCACTATAAATCCACCCTCTTTATTTCCTTATTTCCACAACTCTCATCTTCTATACTTTCTTCCCTAATTCATTCTTCTAAAACATTCATTAATATGCTTGATCCAGTTCTGATCCTTGATATGTTCCTAACTGTCGCAACAATTGTCCTTTTTTTCCAACTCCCTCTGGAGGAATCTGTTTACTTCTATTTCGCTCTTGGGGTGGTGATTTTCATAATCCTTCCTTGTATTTGTCTTTCCATAATTATCGACATCCAAAGTTAATGATTTCTTCTATTTGCTGCGATTTATACTCCCCTTTATAGTTAGAAGCTTTATGCTTTTGTTTTCTCTTCTCGCCTCTAAATGGAGCAAGTAATGGTCCAGAACTCGTAGGTATGAGATTCGGAATGAACATAGCTAATGTTCTAAGAAACAAACTGTGATGGCTTGATCTGACTTGTCAAACTACAAGAAGTCACGAGAAAAGATAGAACTATTAAGAAAATATGTTCTTGATATGTTCAGAGATTATGTAGAATGTAAGAGTCGTGTAAAATGGCACATGATGACGGTATGGTCTGTGAATCATCATGTTTCATTAGAAACTCAGCATGACTTACTGTAATATAATCACGTTGATCAAGTGTCATTATATTATATTAACTCATGCTTCAGTTCCCAACACTACTTTAAAAACATTCATAATTTAAACTCGAAGGTTTACAGAATATAGAAACTAAACAGTTTCCTTTCTGATGTAACACTGATATCGCGAAGAGTTAAATGATTTCAGATAAGAATAGTTATGAAAATATCTTCAGAAATATCGAGGATATTTATAATGAAAGATACGATGATATCTTAGAATTTCTAATATCGATGGATGATGAAGAAGATTTGTCCGTAAAGGTTTAGAGTCAGGAGCAAGGTATTCGTTAAAAACCTCAGCAGATACTGAATCATTTAGATTCTTTGAAGGCAGGTTTAGTCTTTGTGATTTATCCACAGCCTCCTTCATGGTTTGCTTAATCCGTTTTCCAGTTCTAACATTTCTGAGCTTTGCCAACATACTATTCTTTATTATTAAACTTTCGACTGTTAAGGTCATTTACAGTTTTTGGTTGCTTCATTCAACTTTTTCAAAGTTCAGAGTATTGATTCGTAGACTGGGTGCTTTTCAGAATTTCAGAATTGAAGATCATAAATCCAGGAGATAGAAGTTATATATATATATATATATATATATATATATATATATATATATATAAAATTGTTGTCATAGAATCGCTGAGAAATTCGAGATTATCGATTGATGCCTCTCGGTATTTGGTATGGTAATTATCGTTACAAGATGCCGATGAGTTCATGATAAGACTTCAATAGATAAATATACTGATTTGTCGGAGAGATTTAAGCCAAGGAGCAACGAGGTTGCTGGTACGTCTGCTGGTAATATGGTGGAATATAAAAGTTTCCCCGGTAACAATAAAAGAGCACACATATATATCAAGGTTATAATAAGGTTGTTTCAAACGAAAAGTCGAAGTTGACTTGTTGGAGCTGTGACAAAACTGACTATCTCGAACAGGAGTTGCAAAGTTATTTTCGGTAATAATAATGTGTGACGCGCCGTACAAAACCATCGTGTACGGTTCATCAAAAACAGGATCATTACAAGGTCAAACACTATATGTTGTTTGAAAACCAGTTTTGCACTCATAAAAAGATAGCGTTTTACAAAAGATAACGTGCTTCCTATGAATAGAAGCGTTAACATAAGTATGTGATCCAAAGGTCGTTACAAAGCCATTGTTTGAAAATAACATAAGTTACGAATGCAAAATAAAAGTTTCATGATTGAGACATCTCTAAGTAATGCAGCAGAAATCTAACACAGCAGGTCCATAACAGCAAGTCTATAACACTAAGACAGCAATTCTAACAGCGGAAGCAACATCGTCTAAGCACCTGAAAAATACACGCTTAAAAGTCAACACGAATGTTGGTGAGCTATAGTTTGTAATCAGTAAAGTAATGTAGACCACGAGATTTCAGTGCTTCAACCAGCAGTTTAAATCAGTATGAAAAGTATATGCTTAACCGTAGACACCCGGTAACTAGACTTAACGTATGTATATCACCCCCTAAAAGTGCACTTGGAAAGTGCATCTGTCCTCGAAGTATTAAACACCCGTTGTCTGCTAGCGCGACTAGCCCGAGTGGGGTTGTCAAACCCTATGGATCCATATCTAAGATTCGCGTTCACGATTAGGAAACCAATGATTAAACGTTACCGAGCTAAGGGGAATCTTTGTGCCGTTTGTAACCCACACATATATAAAGTTTAAGTACTCATGTCTAGTATGTAAAACGTAAAAAGCGCATGTATTCTCAGTCCCAAAAATAGTAAAACTAGTAAAGGGATACTATAACTCACAGTGAATAAGCAGTAAAAGTCGATATGAAACGTATGCAGGTAGTAAGTCGGTCCGAAAGGTCGTCAACCTAAGTCAAAGGTCACTAGGTTAGTATGTTGTCCCCATAAGTTTAAAAGTGCATAAATTAGTTTAAGTGTCATCATCATCATCATTCATCAAAGCTAAAGTAAGTTTTTAACAAGAATAGAGATCGAAACAAAAGGCTGAATTTGGACAGATGTTACGACCTCTGTACAAATCGAGAAGACGCGTAGTCAGTGGCCATGGCTCCGTATGTGAGTCCTCTAACCGCTGACCAATTTTCAGAACCTAACTCGTCTTCGTTTGACCGTGGCGACGGTTTAAGTGCGAGTAGGTCAGAAATTTCAGCATAACGTTACAAAGGCGTAGTGACTTTCGAAAGGCTATAAATCCTAAACCGTATATCGGATTTAGGCGAGGCCTAAACAAAAAGTCATCTACTCGAAACGAAATATCTGAAAATAAATTTTTCAGAAGCCCAGAGAGTTTATCAGTCCCTGAAAAACAGTAAACAAGTGCTCCAGTGGGATTCTTGGTGCATGATGCTCATCACGGTTCTCATCCTTGATGCTTGTAGCTTCAAGTGTACAACTCATTGATGTGTTAGCATCACTTTGACCAAGATTCAACCATCAACACACAATATGTTTAGACCAAGTAAGAATACAACTCACTTAAGAGTTTTAGAAGGATGATGAACCAAGGTTACATCATATTCTTAGTCTTAACACAAATACAAGTTCTATTTACAACTAAAGCTATAAACTTTCCTTCAATTAAACAAGTACGAACACAAACTTGATCAAATAAAGTAATGGAACCCTAAGCTAGAGAGATTGGATCCTTTTCACACAAGTTATGAGATTACAAAGCTAGAAAGCTTGAATCTTTGGTGTTCTTGAAGATCTTGAAGCATAAAGCTTAGATCTTCAAGTTACATGAAGATCATAAACACAAGTTTTGATCTTTATAATAAATTAATGAGATCATAAGTTAGAAAACTTAGATCCAACAAAAGAAATGAAGATTCAAAGCTAGAAAGCTTGAATCTTGGTTGTTCTTGAAGACCCTTGAAGCATGAAGCTAGATCTTCAAGTTATATGAAGATTACAAACACAAGTTTGAATCTTTACAACAAAATAAAGAGATTAAAAGCTACAAGATTTAGATCTAACAAAATAACTGAATATTCAAAGCTAGGAAGCTTGAATCTTCCATGTTCTTGAAGGATTCAAATCCAAGTTTGAATCTACAAGATATAACAAGATCTAAAAGCTAAAGAGCTAGATCCTTTGATGATGATGATGTCGTGAATGAGAAGGGAAGAAGAAGAAGAAGAGAGTTTAAAACTTACACTTTTTAGAGTGAGAAAGACCAGAGAGAGAATTAGAGAGTATGTATGTGTAATTTGTAAATGAGATCAACTGTAAAATGAGATGAATAAGCTTGGTATTTATAGAAGGTGAGGGTGTGACATGGTGGTGGTGGCCGTGGGTTATGGGAGGGGACAAGGGGGACACTTTTTTACTTTTTGGTTAATGGTTATCTAAAGTTGATGCTTATGTTAGGATCCCATGCAACATTATGGATTATGGTTAACAAAAATGCTAGTATGTTCCCTCTAATAAATGGGCATTTGTCTTACATTAATATGGGGCACTAGTCATTAATAATTGAGCTAATTAAATAGTCCACTAGCTAGTGTAGGGTGGGCTAAAGTCCAACAAGGTAGAAAGTCCAACAAGACTAACTAGTGTGTTCTAGTAAATTACCAAGCGTAATTAAGCATCCAAAAATCAAAGTAATTGTTATTATAAAATAAAAAATAGTATTTCTTAGTCATAATATTCCGATTATGACCAAAGTTAAACGTGTACATAGTATGCAGTTCGTTATAAACATCAAGTGACACTAACGGTCATAATGGCTTCCGGGGATCAAGTTAAGTAACCTACGTACTTAAAGGCACGTTTTCACATATAAATGAAAGTAATCCACATGTAGTAAGATCCCAGAGTATAATATAGCTCAGTATGCACAAATACGCAGTTTCGTGAAAGCACAAAGCACAAAAGCAAGTCGAAAAATCCGGGTCATTACATTACCCACATGTTAATGAAAATTTCGTCCCGAAATTTTAAGCTGAGGTAGATGGTAGAGCTGTGAAGAGGTGAGGATATTTCTGTTTCATCTGATCCTCTCGCTCCCAAGTAAACTCAGGTCCTCGTTTTACATTCCATCGGACTCAGACGATCGGAATCTTGTTGCGTTTTAAGGTCTTGACCTCACGGTCCATAATTTCGACAGGTTCTTCCACGAAATGGAGTTTGTCATCAATCGTAAGCTCCTCGAGAGGTATGACGAGTTCTAGTTCGGCAAGACATTTCTTCAGATTCGACACGTGGAAAGTGGGGTGAACTGCGCTCAATTGAGTCGGAAGATCCAAACGGTAAGCAACGGGTCCAACACGCTCCAAGACTTCAAAAGGACTAATATATCGCGGATTCAACTTGCCACGCTTTCTGAAACGGATTACACCTTTCCAAGGTGTGACTTTTAACATAACGCGTTTGAAATTCGCAATCTCCACGTTTAAGTTCGGCATAGCTCTTTTGACGATCACGGGCCGTCTTGAGCCTCTCTTGAATTTGGACAATCTTCTTGGTTGTTTCATGGACGAGTTCGGGACCGGTGAGTTTTTTTCACCTACTTCGGCCCAACAAATAGGAGAACGACATTTACGGCCATACAATGCTTCAAAAGGTGCGGCCTTAATGCTTGCGTGATAGCTGTTGTTGTAAGAGAATTCGGCTAACGACAAATGTCTCTCCCAAGCTTTCCCGAAATCAATAACACAAGCATGTAACATGTCCTCCAGGGTTTGGATCATGCGCTTGCTCTGTCCGTCGGTTTGCGGGTGATACGCTGTACTCATATCTAGACGTGTTCCTAAGGCTTCTTGTAAAGAACGCCAAAATCTAGAAGCGAAACGGGTATCGTGGTCTGAGATAATCGATAAGGGTACACCGTGACGAGATACAATCTCCTTTATGTATAACTGCGCCAGTCTCTCCATTGTATCAGTTTCCTTCATTGCTAGGAAGTGTGCAGATTTGGTAAGACGATCAACGATAACCCAGATGGTATCATAACCGCCTACCGTCTTCGATAGCTCCGTGATGAAGTCCATTGTTATTCCTTCCCACTTCTATTGTGGGATTTCGGGTTGTTGGAGTAACCCAGACGGCTTCTGATGTTCGGCTTTGATCTTGGAACAAGTTAAACACTTTCCAACATATGCTGCAACATCCCTTTTGAGGTTTGACCACCAATATTGAACCTTGAGGTCGTGGTACATCTTACCAGCTCCTGGATGGATTGAATACCTTGACTTGTGGGCTTTGTCTAGAATAAGACTTCGTAAATCTCCATAACTAGGCACCCAAATTCTTCCGACAAAGTATCGGAGTCCAGTTTCCTTGACCTCAAATCGAGAAACGAGAATGTTCAAGTGCTCTTGAGAAATATTTTCCTCCTTGAGAGCCTCTTCTTGAGCTACGCGGATCTGGCTGTTGAGATTCGTCTGAATGGTGATGTTCAAGGCACATACACGAAGAGGTACCGTTCTCTCCTTTCGGCTCAAGGCATCGGCTACAACATTTGCCTTTCCAGGGTGGTAACGAAGTTCTCAATCATAGTCGTTCAACGTCTCGATCCATCGATGTTGTCTCATATTCAGTTGCTTCTGATCAAAGATGTGTTGGACACTTTTGTGGTCGGTGAAGATATTGCTCTTGGTTCCATACAGGTAGTGTTTCCACAGTTTGAGTACAAAGACAACGGCTCAAAGCTTGAGATCATAAGTTGTGTAGTTTCGCTCGTGAATCTTTAGTTGTCGGGAGGCATAAGCAATAACCTTCTTCTGTTACATCAAGACACACCCAAAGCCTTGTTGGGAGGCATCGCAATACACAATGAAGTCATCACTGCCTTCAGGAAGGGATAGAATAGGTGCGGTGGTTAACTTCTACTTCAGGGTTTGGAATGCCGACTCTTGCTCGGTCTCCCAAATGACCTTCTTCCCCTTATGAGTTAATGCAGTCAAAGGACGCGCAATCAGAGAGAAACCTTCAATGAACCTTCGGTAATAACCGGCGAGGCCTAAGAATTGGCGGATATGAGTCGAATTAGTGGGGGTTTCCCACTTGCTGATAGCTTCGATCTTTGCGTGATCTACTTTGATACCCTGATCGCTCACGATATGATAAAGAAATTGAACTTCCTTCAACCAAAATTCGCACTTAGAGAATTTGGCATAAAGTTGCTCTTGTCTCAAGAGTTCTAGCACGAGTCGAAAATGTTGCTCAAGTTCTGTTTCACTTTTGGAATAGATGAGGATATCATCTTTGAAGACGATAACGAACTTGTCCAGATATGGCGTGCATACACGATTCATGAGATCCATAAATGCGGTAGGTGCGTTGGTTAGACCGAATGGCATCACAAGAAATTCATAGTGACCATAACGGGTTCTGAACGCAGTCTTCATCACATCGCTCTCCTTCACCCTCAATTGGTGATAACCTGATCGCAAATCGATCTTGGAGTAAATACTGGATCCTTGCAGCTGGTCAAAAAGATTGTCAATTCTAGGAAGGGTATACCGATTCTTGATTGTTAACTTGTTCAGCTCACGATAATCGATACACATGTGAAAAGATCCGTTGTTCTTCTTCACGAAAAAAACAGGTGCGCCCTAAGGCGATGAACTCGGTTGGATAAACCCTCGGTCTAGCAATTCCTACAGTTGACTCTGCAACTGTTGTAGTTCGGAAGGTGCAAGTCTATAAGGTGCGCGAGCTACGGGTGCAGCTCCTGGCACTAGATTAATCTGAAACTCCACTGATCTCGGTGGCGGTAATCCAAGAAACTCTTCTGGAAAGACGTCGGGAAATTCGTTCACAATTCGTACATCATCCACGCTCTTCTCTTTAACTTCTAGCTTCTTCACATGTGCCAGAATAGTAAAACGCCCCTTCTTCATAACCTTTTGTACCTTCAAGCAACTAATAAGATTTAACTTCGGACTACATCTCTCTCCGTAAACAATCAGTGGCTCTCCAGTCTCGCGTGGTATACGGAGAATCTTCTCACCACAGATAACTTCGGCTCTTACTTTGGACAACCAGTCCATACTAACTATCACATCAAAGTTTCCCAATTTGATGGGTATTAGATCAATTTCAAAATCCACTCCGGCTAGGTTGATAATACCTCCTCGGTCAATTTGGTCAACTTTCTCATGTTTTCCATTGGCTACCTCAACAAACATACTCTCCTCCAAAGGAACTAACGACCAATCTATCTTAGAGCAAAAGTGTCTACATACATAACTCCTATCGGCACCAGTATCAAACATAACAGAAGCTAATAGTTTATTAATAGTGAATGTACCTGTAACCAAGTCAGTATTCTCGCGGACATCTCTTGCGTTCATGTTGAAGGCTCTTCCACGTGCTGGTGCGCCATCCTTCTTCTTGTTGGGACATTCATTCCTGAAGTGGCCCTGTTGTCCGTACTCATAGCACTTCCTTGGTCCATTTGGGTTTGTCCTCACAACTGGGGCGGTGCTTTTACAGTCTCTGCCAATGTGTCCAATCCTTTTGCACTTCTCACACACTACGTTGCATTGTCCAGTATGATACTTGTAGCAACTCTTACACTGTGGAAGGGTACCTTTGTAGTTAGGGTTGGAGCTAGGATTCGGGTTCCTCCAGTCGTTGTTCCCTTTGAAATTCTCATACCTCTTAGCTTGATTCTGGTCAAAACCTTTTCCCTTGTTTCCGTCCCACTTACGTTTCCCATTACTAGCTCCCGATTCTGATTTCGCCTTCTCTGGCTCTTGGCGGGTAATTTGATTCATCAGGGTGTGCGCCATACGCATAGCTTCTGGGACATTCGCTGGTTTCGATGGAGTGACATTTCCTTGAATGTTCTTGGGGAGTCCCCACAGATACCTCTCCATCCGTTTGTATTCTGGAGTAACCATTGTGGGGCACATCAGGGCTAACTCCAAGTACCTTCGGTTATAGCCATCAAGGTCAGTCCCTACAACTTTCAGTTCCAAAAACTCCGCTTCCATCTTCTGAATTTCTGTTCTGGGGCAGTACTCCTTGATCATATCCCTCTTAAACTCTTCCCATGGTGTAGCATAAGCTTCGTCAATTCCCTGAGCCTGGGCAAACGTATTCCACCAATTCAAAGCGCCATCTGATAGAGTGCAGGATGCGAACTTGGTCTTATTCCCCTCGGAGCAGTTACTCACACGGAACACAGATTCCAACTTTTCAAACCATCTTGTCAGCCCAACTGGCCCTTCTGTTCTGCTGAAATTGTGGGGCTTGCAGCTCTGGAACTCCTTGTAAGTACACCCGTTCTGAACAGCTGGGTTAGCCGGTGGAGCTGGAGCAGGGTTGGCATTCGCTATAGCCGCAGCTACTCGAGTAGCTATCATCTCCTCAATTTGAGCTGCGGCGGGGATTTCTCTCGGACCTCTTCCGTTAGCCATCGATCTTCCAAACAAAAGTTTCGACTTAAGTCAAAATCCCATAATCGGTAACGTCATAGCATAAGGTAAACAGTACGGAAACAACCCAATACACGATAACTAAGCATGGCAAACAGCAGCAGATTGCACCAAAGCCAACATGTAATAACTTAAAGTAAACGTCGTACCACAATTATGCAACAGTAATTCCATTCATAATAAGAAAGTTACATACAATGGCATGAGGTTCGTACATTACATTAATGAAAAACAGGAAACTACAAACGGAATACATAAGGAAATCTAATACAATAGTCCTATGGCGAAGGTGGGTAAATGATGTCCATCAGGTGGGACATCTGATCCTCGAGCTCACTTACCCGAGCATGGAGGGCATGAACTTCCCTCGTCAGTTCCTCGATGATGGAGGTGTAGACGGCACAGTACGGGCGGTCTTAAGCACGAATGGATCGGCAGGATACGGTATGACCCGCTTACGGGCTGTGACCCTAACCAACTGTCCATGTGCGTCCACGAACGGTCTACCTCCGTTAACCCCTGGAATAATAGTCCCATCGAAATGATACCGCTTCTTCGGTGGGGTAGAGGGTGGCTGCACGGGCTCCTCCTCAGGGTCCTCCTCAGGATCCTCCTCGCTGGAGTCGTCGGATGATGAACTGTCTGAATCGTCAGAAGGTAATGCAGGATCATCGCGGGCGGGAGAAAGCGTCTGGCCGGTAGTCATAAGTCGATATCTGCCAGGTGGAATCGGTACAACACGCCCATCAGCGGTGCGTCTAGCCCAATGTCCATGCTCATTACGGAAAGGACCGTCTCCGTTTCCCCCAGGAATCACAACATCACCGGAATGGTGCCGTGCTCCCGGGAGTCCAGGGCTGGGTGGAGCTGGAATCTCCTCTAGATCCTCGTCTCCGTCTGAGATGTCCATCAGGTCAAGCGCGTATCTGCTATCTCCGGATGAAGAATCGCCAGAGTCGTCGGAGGGTAGCGGTGAATCAACAACAATCGTAGGCAAGGTAGCAGACGTATCTGAGTCACTCTCGAAGTCAAAGGTCATGGGCGGCATGTCCAACATCTGAACAAGGAAAAATAACTTTTTTCATGTCAGTAAGACATATAGCAAGCACGTAATCAGGCACTACAGCAACCTAGATCGTCTACCGCAGTACATAGCATGGCAATAACAACAGTACTAAACAAAGTAACATGCAATCGAAAGCAGACAGTAGCATGTAGTAACGAGGATAAGCAATAGCATACAGCAAGTTCACATAGCAGTAAGGGTAAGCAGTAGCATGCAGCAAGATCATACGGCAGTATAAGTAAACACTAACAAGTAAACGAGCAAGTTGTAGATTAGTCCTATTAGTGAATCCTACTCGGTCTGGTCTAGACTCACTAATGCAACCTAATTCCCTACAACCAATGCTCTGATACCAAATGCGACACCCCGTACAAAACTATCGTGTACGGTTCATCAACAATAGGATCATTACAAGGTCAAACACTATATGTTATTTGAAAACCAGTTTTGCATTCATAAAAAGATAGCGTTTTACAAAAGATAACGTGCTTCCTATGAATAGAAGCATTAACATAAGTATGTGACCCAAAGGTCGTTACAAAGCCATTGTTTGAAAATAACATAAGTTACGAATGCAAAATAAAAGTTTCATGATTGAAACATCTCTAAGTACTGCAGCGAAAATCTAACACAACAGGTCCATAACAGCAAGTCTATAACACCAAGACAGCAATTCTAACAGCGGAAGCAACATCGTGTAAGCACCTGAGAAATACACTCTTAAAAGTCAAAATGAATGTTGGTGAGCTATAGTTTGTAATCAGTAAAGTAATGTAGACCACGAGATTTTAGTGCTTCAACCAGCAGTTTAAATCAGTATGAAAAGTATATACTTAACCGTGGGCACCCAGTAACTAGACTTAACGTATGTATATCACCCCGTAAAAGTGCACTTGGCGAGTGCGTTTGTCCTCGAAGTATTAAACACCCATTTTCTGCTAGCGCGACTAGCCCGAGTGGGGTTGTCAAACCCTATGGATCCATATCTATGATTCGCGTTCACGGTTAGAAAACCAATGATTAAACGTTACCGAGCTAAGGGGAATCTTTGTACTATTTGTAACCCACACATATATAAAATTTAAGTACTCATGTCTAGTATGTAAAACTTAAAAAGCGCATGTATTCTCAGTCCCAAAAATAGTAAAAGTAGTAAAGGGATGCTATAACTCACGGTGAATAAGCAGTAAAAGTCGATATGAAACGTATGCAGGTAGTAAGTCGGTCCGAAAGGTCGTCAACCTAAGTCAAAGGTCACTAGGTTAGTATGTTGTCCCCATAAGTTTAAAAGTGCATAAATTAGTTTAAGTGTCATCATCATCATCATTCATCAAAGCTAAAGTAAGTTTTTAACAAGAATAGAGATCGAAACAAAAGGCTGAATTTGGACAGATGTTACGACCTCTGTACAAATCGAGAAGACGCGTAGTCAGTGGCCATGGCTCCGTATGTGAGTCCTCTAACCGCTGACCAATTTTCAGAACCTAACTCGTCTTCGTTTGACCGTGGCGACGGTTTAAGTGCGAGTAGGTCAGAAATTTCAGCATAACGTTACAAAGGCGTAGTGACTTTCGAAAGGCTATAAATCCTAAACCGTATATCGGATTTAGGCGAGGCCTAAACGAAAAGTCATCTACTCGAAACGAACTATCTGAAAATCAGTTTTTCAGAAGCCCAGAGAGTCTGATCAGACCCAAAAAAACAGTAAACAAGTGCTCCGGTGGGATTCTTAGTGCTTAATGCTCATCACGGTTCTCATCCTTGATTATTGTAGCTTCAAGTGTACAACTCATTGATGTGTTAGCATCACTTTGACCTAGATTCAACCATCAACATACAATATGTTAAGACCAAGTAAGAATACAACTCACTTAAGAGTTTTAGAAGGATGATGAACTAAGGTTACATCATATTCTTAGTCTTAACATAAATACAAGTTCTATTTACAACTAAAGCTACAAAATTTCCTTCAATCAAACAAGTATGAACACAAACTTGATCAAATAAAGTAATGGAACCCTAAGCTAGAGAGCTTGGATCCTTTTCACACAAGTTATGAGATTACAAAGCTAGAAAGCTTGAATCTTTGGTGTTCTTTAAGATCTTGAAGCATAAAGCTTAGATCTTCAAGTTACATGAAGATCATAAACACAAGTTTTTATATTTATAACAAAATAATGAGATCATAAGTTAGAAAACTTAGATCCAACAAAAGAAATGAAGATTCAAAGCTAGAAAGCTTGAATCTTGGTTGTTCTTGAAGATCCTTGAAGCATGAAGCTAGATCTTCAAGTTACATGAAGATTACAAACACAAGTTTGAAACTTTACAACAAAATAAAGAGATTAAAAGCTACAAGATTTAGATCTAACAAAATAAGTGAAGATTCAAAGCTAGGAAGCTTGAATCTTCCATGTTCTTGAAGGATTCAAATCCAAGTTTGAATCTACAAGATATAACAAGATCTAAAAGCTAACGAGCTAGATCCTTTGATGATGATGATGTCGTGAATGAGAAGGGAAGAAGAAGAAAGTTTAAAACTTACACTTTTTAGAGTGAGAAAGACTAGAGAGAGAATTAGAGAGTATGTGTGTGTAATTTATGAATAAGATCAAGTGTGAAATGAGATGAATAAGCTTGGTATTTATATAAGGTGAGAGTGTGATATGGTGGTGGTGGCCATGGGTTATGGGAGGGGACAAGGGGGACACCTTTTTACTTTTTGGTTAATGGTTGTCTAAAGTTGGTGCTTATGTTAGGATCCCATGCAACATTATGGATTATGGTTAACAAAAATGCTAGTATGTTCCCTCTAATAAATGGACATTTGTCTTACATTAATATGGGTCCTAGTCATTAATAATTGGGCTAATTAAATAGTCCACTAGCTAGTGTAGGGTGGGCTAAAGTCCAACAAGGTAGAAAGTCCAACAAGACTAACTAGTGTGCTCTAGTAAATTACTAAGCGTAATTAAGCATCCAAACACCCAAGTAATTGTTATTATAAAATAACAATTAGTATTTCGTAGTCATAATATTCCGATTATGACCAAAGTCAAACGTGTACATAGTACACAGTTCGTTCTAAACGTCAAGTGACACTAACGGTCATAAAGGCTTCCGGGGATCAAGTTAAGTAACCTACGTACTTAAAGGCACGTTTTCACATATAAACGAAAGTAATCCACATGTAATAAGATCCCAGAGTATAATATAGCTTAGACCGCATAAATACGCAGTTTCGTGAAAGCACAAAGCACAAAAGCAAGTCGAAAAAGCCGGGTCATTACATAACGCTAAAGGAATTACCACAGCTACGTGTTAAACGTTTACTCAGTTTCCGAGAGTTTTTCAGATGCATAACTATATGCATAAATCTTTCCTTCCGTAGATGAAGTGCGGTTGGTTCATCCTCTAGATTGAGGTGTTTTCAAGAATCATGAAAGATTTGAACGCAGATTGTAATCGTCAAGATACAAATGAGGTTTCAGATGAAATCAAGTGGCAAACTTGAAGAAATGTTTAGTTTCATATGTTATAATCAATATTTTAATTCATTTTTATTGTCCAATGTTAGTAGTCCACAGTTAGTAGTTCAATAATTCATATATAGTTTAATATATAATATTTGAATTAATTAATACGTATCGTGACCCATTGTATACATGTCTCAGACTCAATCACAACCCACGGTATATATATTATTTTAGAATCTACCTCGACCCATTATATGCTAACTCGAGCATTACCGCATATAGTGTCTTATGGTTTATTCAAAATAATATATATAGATGATGTCAATATGATATGTCAAAACATTGTATACGTGTCTCGATTTATCTGCCGATATTTAAAGTGCGTAAAATATATAACAGAAATTAAATGACGATAAACAAAATTGCGAGAATTAAAATTGCGATAAATAAATTGCGATAAATAAATGTAATAAGGAATTAATAGTTAGCTAGGATTTTGTTAGCGTGGATTCCTTAACAAAATTTCTTATAGTTAATTTGTTTGTTTCTAACAAATTTTATTTTGTCCAATGTTTTCTTCATTATACCACTTGTTGGATTCTGATAGGTCAAAATCCAAATATGAAATTGAATGAAAAAGGTTATTCTGCGGTGAACGGATACGTATATCTGTGGATGTAAGTAGGATAGTAAATGTTGTATCAGATTCGAAGAATGTACATTGTAACTTATTAATGTGAAATCTAAATATTTCTCGGGTATTACCTACCCGTTAAAATATTCTCATCATTAACAGTTTATACAAAAGAATTTTCAATTACAATCTTTATGTAAATATATATACATATATATTTTCTTCAGATGTAATCATGGATTTAATGAGTTAATATGATATTAATCTCATTTGGTTTTCGGTTGGAACTATAATGAATAATCTCTAAAACTTTAGAGATTACATAATCGCTGCCTAATATTTCTTCAATGAAGTTATAAATCAATACTTCATCGTTGATTTTTATTAGTATTCCTTGGTATCTATGGTGCGTACGATGTTGATGCTCGTGGGACAGATTGTGAAGTTGAGGTTTGCGGTGCGGATGTGGTTGTTGGTGGTATTAATGTTGATGTTGGTGGTGTTGTCAATGTTGCTTGTGATGCTTGAAAATTGTGCATCACATTCTCCAAAGTCACTACTCGAGCGCGAAGCTCGTTGACTTCTTCTATTACTCCGGGATGATTGGCGGTTGGAACAAGCGGATGAATAAGGTTGAGAATCTTGGATATCATATAATAATTGCGAGATATCATGGAAATGAGGGTGAATATGGTGTTTCGGACAGGTTCGCCGGTAAGTGCTTCAGGTTCTTCACCAAGAGGTGAATTTGGTTGGTGGAAAGGATCACCTTCTTCTCGTCTCCATTGATTAAGTCGACTACGAACCCATCCTCAATTTATCCAGAATTGATGATGGCTGATTGGTTGATTCATTCCGATGACGCTGCTTTCGGAGCTTAGGTGAACATCCATGTCGGAATAGCTGTCGGATTCCGAAAAACTTGAACTAGTGACGAGTTCCATTTCGTACGAATGAATAAAGGATTTTTCGATATGAAATGATTTTCGACTATCAGATGATATTCTAACTACATAGAATACTTATATATAGAACAAAGATTCCGCAGATTATGGAGAAAATATCGAAAGCTGTCAGGCAAAGGTAACAGTAATAGATACGCTAAGATATGAATTTTGTCTATGCACTATTCATGCAGTCGATGTAGTAAAATGTGTCTAGACTAAGAATATTAAGCAGGTAATTCCCTAAGAATGATAAGCAGGTAATTTTCGACGAGAAATGATAAGCAAAACTTTTTGACATGCAGTTATGGTCGAAGTCAAGACTCATTAATGTATCCTAACGACTATCTATTAAACACACTAATGCAAGACCTGGTTCGCTAAGACCACTGCTCTGATACCAACTGAAATGCCCCATTCATATCGATTATAAACGTTACATAATAGTTGATTTCATTGCGAGGTATATGACCTCTATATGATACATTTTACAAACATTGTATTCGTTTTTAAAAGACAAACTTTCATTTCATTGAAATTTGACGGGCATGCATACCATTTTATAGTATATCCAAACTATAAATGAATAAATAATAATCTTATTAAACTCAATGACTCGAATGCAATGTCTTTTGAAATATGTCATGAATGAATCCAAGTAATATCTCTAAAATGAGCAAGTGCACAGCGGAAGATTTCTTTAATACCTGAGAATAAACATGTTTTTAAAAGTGTCAACCAAAAGGTTAGTGAGTTCATAGGTTTATCATAAACAATAAAATTCATTATTTTGATAGACCACAAGATTTAAATGTGCATGGTATAAATGGGTCCGAATCCTACACCCACCTGTAATGTACATGCAATTTTCTTTAAATACAGTACACATATCTCGTGTACTATTTTTTTTTAAATGCTTAATAACCGTACACATATCTCGTGTACAAAATATCATACACATAAACCTGTGTATAAAAATCATTCTCTCGATATATAACATTCACTTTGCTTTTTTTGCTTGGCTTGGTAACCGACATTAACATTTAATGCGCATCATAAATATCCCCAAAATAAACAGAACTTTCAGTCTGTAATAATATATAAACCTTGAAGTACTAAGCACCACACCCACTAGCTCTTCTGTCTAGTGAACATTCTTGGTGGAGGTATTAAACCCGGTAGCTATCTTTAGGATTCGCGTGAATTAGGGGCCATACCCGTTTCCTAATTCTTAGGTTACCAAGCTATAATAATCAAGGGAAAATATTTACATCAATTAGTGGCAATTATAACGTCCAACTAATTCAATAATAATCAACAGAACTTCTGTCTGTATAATAATTTATTCGAGGAATGTTTTGCTTGTGTCTATCACGTCAAACATTTATAAAAGCATCTCATGTATTCTCAGTCCAAAAATATAGATTTCAAAGGCATTTAATAAAACAGTTGTAAAAACAGCGCATGTATTCTCAGTCTCAAAAATATAAAGAGTAAAAGGGAATCAAATGAACTCACGATACAATATTTTGTAGTAAAAATATTTATACGACGATACTAAACAATGCAGGGTTGGCCTTGGATTCACGAACCTATATCATTTGTATATTCATTAATACATATAATCATAATCGAACAAATATTTACATTATTATTAGTGATAATTTTTGTATTAGTAACTTATATTCATTTTATATATTTTAAATAAATAAAAATATTAATTTTTGTTATGTTATATGTAATATATATATATATATATATATATATATATATATATATATTATTTGTTTGTTAAAACAGTATTTTAATAATACAAGATAATATTTGAAATGAAAAAATAACAATAATGATAATACTAATATTAATAATAATGATAATAGTATTAATAATTCTATTAATGATAATATTAATAATAGTTTTAATAATAAATCTCATAATAATGATAATAACAGTAGTTTTTGATAAAATGAATATTTTAATAATAATGGTAATAATTTTTATAATAATACTTAATACTTAACAATAATAATTATTATAACAATCTTATTATTAATGGTAATCTTAATAATAATAATAATAATAATAATATTAATAATAATAATAATAATATTAATAAGTCTAAAATGATACTAATAATAATAATAATAATAATAATAATAATAATAATAATAATAATAATGGTTTGTATTATTTTCATAATAACAATAATAATAATAATCCTAATCATAATAATATTTATATTAATATTAATAATACATATAATAACATTAATAATAATTAATGATGTTACTTAATAACAAAAATGATAATAATATTAATCATAGTATTTATGTTTACATATTAATAATGATAATACATATATTAGTCGTTAATAAATATAATAATAATAATAATAATAATAATAATAATAATAATAATAATAATAATAATAATAATAATAATAATAATAATAATAATAATAATAATAATAATAATAATAATGTTTATTTTACTTATAATCATGGTAATAATAATAATAATTATAATTCTAATAAAAATTAGTAATAATAACATTAATAAATAATAACAATAATAATAATAAGAATAAGAATTTTTAAAAGTTTAAAACTACCATTAAAGCCCTTTTTAAAAAAAAAAATGCCCCGAATCGGGCTCGAACCCGTGACCTCTCGATAACCTGAAAACACCCCTCACCACTCGTCTGTATCTGTTTTTGTTATTACTGTATTTAACCCGTACTTAATCTGTTTCTATTTCTTCTTCTTCTTCTTCACGACAGCAATCGATCAGAGACTCAAAGTAATATCGAATTAATTGTTTTAGAATTTGAAAATGAACCAGAAATAACTTGTTGCGATGATTGGAAGTAACAGAAGAAAGAAAAAAAGAAAAAAATAAATAAAAAGTAACAGCAGCACGAAGAACGTTTATGAACTCCACATTTGATTTTCAAAATTAAGGATGTTTTAGACCTCGGTTACAACACGAAATACATTGCATTTCATTCCTAGAAACTTTCTGAACTATCAATTGAAACTAAAACATCAAAACGATTTCGAATTTAACGACGAACAAATTCTTTGACTTTTTAAAATTAAACTTTGACTCAAGAATTTGAATTCGTTATGAAAAATTGAGATTTGAAACTTTGCAGATAGCTTGAAACGGAGATTTCAAACATAACTGCATTTAAGGATTTTGACAATTGATTCGTTTTCGAGCTTTTTGAAAAATTAAAATAATAACAAGGTAGCCGTCTGTTTCTCTATTTTTATGTTTCAATCCGATTAGATAAAAGCTGTAAAGGGTTTTTGGGATTGATAAATGATAATCTAAAGTCAATTGATATATCATACAACTGAAATCGATTGGGTTTTATAACATAATTAAATTGACAAAACAATGTTCACTCAGGCAGAAGAATTGGTTTTGATTTGTACTAATTTTTGTTTGTTCTTGACTAATTGGATTCGATTGTACTAATTGCAGACAGAAAAATCAAGTAATCTACAGACTGAAAACGATTTACAACTGAATACCTAATTTCCTGTATTTATACATATATAATTAACCGTATATATGTGTGTGTGTGTGTGTGTATATATATATATATATATATATAACTGTATAAGTATTTGTATATATATACTATATAACTGTATTTTGTATATATATATATATATATATATATATATATATATATAAATATATGTATATGTATTTATAGGGTGAGGATCCATGGAGAACCAAAGGTAGTAGAGAACTCATGGAACTTGTGCAGATTGAGTCACTCTGCTGCAGATTGACTTTTTTTTTGTAGATTTTTTTCTGTGCATATTGACTTTTTTTGTGCAGATTGTGTCAACCTGCGTGCAGATTGACTTTTTTTACAGTTTTTTTACAGATCGACTTTTTTCTGTGCAGATTGACTTTTTTTTTTGCAGATTGAGTCAATCTGCGTTTTTTTTGCAGTTATTTTTTTTGCAGATCGACTTTTTTCTGTGCAGATTGACTTTTTTTATGCAGATTGAGTCAACGTTTTTTTGCAGTTTTTTTTTTTGCAGATTGACTTTTTTTTTCTGTGCAGATTGACTATTTTTTTTGTAGATTTTTATTTTGTGCAGATTGTATTTTTTTCCATAGATTGAAGCTCAATCTCCACATAGATTGAAGTTCAATCTATGAGTTCTATATGCTCTCTACATACTCTAGTTCTCTAGGGATCCTTTCACTGTATTTATATATATCTGTATTTGTAAAACTGTGTATCGATTATATCTATATCTTTATATTAAATATATAAAGAAAACATAATAGTATTAATTATACATGCATTAATTTTTAATAATAATGATGAAACTAATAATAATAATAATAATAATAATAATAATAATAATAATAATAACAGTAATAATAATAATAATAATAATAATATTAATAATAATAATAATAAAAATAATAATAATAATAATAATAATAATAATAATAATAATAATAATAATAATAATAATAATAATAATAATAATAATAATAATAATAATAATAATAATATGAAATCTTGATACTAGTAATAACAAAAATGATAACAATCCTATTAATAATGTAAATAATAATAAAATGTATTGTTTTCTAATAAATATTAATTATAATAACACTAATAATAATTATATTAATTATAATAATATTAGATATTAATAATGATATTAACTATAAAATGGTAGTAATATTATTATTCATAATACTAATAATACTACTAATTATAATAATATTAATATTATTAATGATAATAATAATGTTAATAATAATACTAATATAACAATTTATATACATCAAATTTCATATTTATAACATAATATTATTAATACTAATATTTATTTTGAAAGTAATAATAATATTATTATAATAACTATATTTTAATTTGTTTTAATATATATATATATATATATATATATATATATATATATATATATATATATTACTTATGTAATATTTAATAATCATATATAATAACTTTTATTAATTTTTATTATTTATGCATTATAATACAATATTTTAATTATACATAAAAATCATATATATTTATATATAACTTCATTTTAAATTACGCTTAATTATTTTATATCTTATCTTACATATTTAATTTCAATATTTAAATTATATTTAATAATTTCAACTTATTAAATATACTTACATTATATATATTTAATTATAAACAATTGTTCGTGAATCGTCGGGATTAGTCAAAGGTTAAATGAATCCATATAAATAGTTCAAAAATTTTGAGACTCAACATTACAGACATTGCTTATCGTGTCGAAATCATATAAAGATTAAGTTTAAATTTGGTCAGAAATTTCCGGGTCGTCACACTATGTGTTGGTATTAAATACTAATGTTTCTGATACAAATGTTATCAGCAATAAAAGATTTTTTATTGTTATTATACATTGATAAATATCAATATAAACGTTATCGATTACTAATTTATACAAATGTCGTGCAACGCACATGCTTATAAAACTAGTGAAGTCTATCTGTCTGTAGATAGATAGATAGATAGATAGATAGATAGACAGACAGACAGACAGACAGACAGACAGACAGACAGACAGATAGACAGACAGACAGACAGACAGACAGACAGACAGACAGACAGATAGACAGACAGATAGATAGATAGATAGATTATATAAAGCGCGTGATGATAATCCTACGTTTCAACTTCTAGTTAATTTCTGCAACGTATCAACTCCTCATTTACTTCTGTCACCTGTCAGTCTATCAGTTATTTTCATATATTAATTGAATTATTAGATTTCTTAATTTAATTTAATATACATATTTCATTACCTTAAATATTATATTATAATATAATAATACATTAATATTAACTAGAGATGTTATAATTATGTTAATAATATTATATATTATATTACTCTATATATTATTATTATTATTATGAAATTTGATATCATAAATAATATTATTTTAAACGATATATTGATCTAATATTATGACGACCCGAAAAATTTCGACTAAATTTAAACCAAACTTTCGATACGAATTATTATTTTTGACGCGATAAGAAAAGTCTGTTAAGTTGAGTCTCAAAAATTTTAAACTGTTTCATATATGCAATTGACCTTCGACTGCTCTCGACGATTCACGAACAATTAATTGTAAATAGATATGTGTGTATGTATATATAAATAATAATTTGAAATATAATTTGAAGTATTTTTATGTTGTTGTTATAAAAAAAATTAATAAAATAATTATAGGATATTATAATAATTATTATTTAAAATATATCTATATCTATATATATAAATAAAGTATATTAAAAATAAATATTAAATGATTGTAATACTCGTTTGATGTTCCGATTGATATTAAGTAAGTTAAATTCAAACTTATGTAATTTTAAAATAAACGGTGATCCGAAAATGAGTTCTATAAATTATAGACTTATTAAAAATGTATTTAGGAGCTGTTTGTTAAATTTTAAAACTTTTTATATTTTTCCCAGAATTGAGAGAGACAGTTGATGTAATTTTTATTTAATAAATTAATAATTAAACTTTATACCATAATGACCAAAATAAATAAAACTATTTAATTTAAAATTTTGGAATATTTCTGAATACTTTTATCCGCCACCAATTTACAATGAAACACGATATCACACTCCATGTAGAGTGTCGGTAGATAATGTTAAACTATAAGGCTGCTAATGAATCACACGTTTTCATTTGATGTTATAATTATTAAGTATATTAGTTACTTTATCGACATATTTTGTTGTATTAGATTGTTATTTTCCTTGACTATTAATCCCACTTGTTGCTTTCCCTCCATATACTACTCCCACTTGTTAAACTTAAGACAAATCCATGCAACACCTCGTTTATTACTACCACTACTTTCTATTTCTATTTTGAATGGCTTAAATCGACATCTTCCTCTTCTCTAACACCACAACATTACACAATCTTCTCTGATCATCCCTTCCTACTAAGTACTTACTATTGGCGTCTGCTTGTGATTCTGTTTCTATATTTTTAACAAGATCAAGAACACACCCTTGTTACAACTCTTTCTCGTCTTCTGTTCGAAAATCATCTACAATCACCTCAATCAAAACCGCCATCACCTACACCTCAAACCCACTTCATCTTCAAGATACACCACCACCTTCACCTTATAAACCATCACCAAATCAAACGCTTTATCTTCACCACCATCATCTATCTCCATATTTACTTACAAGAACACCCAACATGACTCATCATCTTAACATGTTCGAACTTCGAACCATCTCTTCTGTTACTTCGATTTGTTTTTTTTGTTTAAATGAGCTACCACCACCTTTCTATTTTTCGCTGTTATATGATTTTATAATTATGATTTTCGTTCATGTTATAACAATAATGAAGAAGTGATTGATAGATGCTTTTTACAAATGAAAAGAAGAGTGGAGGGGTCACGAGGAATACTGCTACACCTATCTTTTTCTTTCTGTTTTCTTTTTCTATTCTAACCCCACATTCCACCGAAACTCACTTTAACTTGTTACTTGTTTTTCCTACTGCTACTTTTTACTTCCATGTGATGAAGTTAATATAGTGAATACAAGGAAGGTGAACTGTAACGCTAGAGATAAAACCATGATGTTACTGTTGTTGTCCGAGAAAAACAAGATTATCATCGTCAATTCGAAACCCAATTGTTTTGCCACTACTATCTTTGAACAACCATAACCACTACCTACAAACTACTACATCTTCATTACTGTTTTCCATCACCTCCAAACACCCTTAGATACTACTAACACCAATCAAACACCACCATGAAAAACCATCATTGAACCACCTTGTTTCGATTACTAATACATAGCTGCTGCTGCTAAATTCTGGTGTTTCAGTTCGAAGGGCACCAAGAACAATACCCACTTGAAAACCTTCAATCCCTTCTTGATTGCTACTATTTGGGTGCTGTTTCCAATCGATCACCATAACCACTCTCAAACCGATATTTCTTGCTGCTATTGAAAGGCAAGAACCCATGTAGACCACATAAACTCTTTAATTTACTGCATAATACAACTTGAGTCCATTAAACAATTTTGAATTGGGCTCATATTGGGCCAGCCATATTCTTTTTTTAAAAAGTGGACTTATATTATGGACTGCTTATTTGGGCCTAATGGTTCGGTTTACTATTTGGGGGCCGAAACCTAAGTTAGTTAAATGATAGTCGTTGATTGTTGATGGCGATGATGATGATTTGGTACGAGATAATAATCTATGATGATAACAAAATGATTATGTTAGGATGTTAAGATGATGCTACGATGATATAGATGATAATGATATAAGAATATTAATGATGATGATGGAAAAAGATGATGGTAATGACTAATGGGATGATTTAGGATGATGGTGATGTAAGATTTTGATAATGAAACAATGATGATTTAAAACCAAAACCCAGTTTATGCTTCTGTTGAAAATGAATTATAAGATGATGATGATATAAATAACGTGTGTGATTCTATTTCCAATCAATTTCTTTTTGGTGAAGAAGAAAAAGGAAACAGAATTACGTGACATATAAATGGTATCTGTTTAAGTCAGAAAAACAGATTTAGAGGAATGGCTAAAGGCTTTATCGGGTTAGCGGGAGGTCGCGGGTTCAAACCCGGACTTGGGCATTTTTTTAAGGACTACTTATTGAGGTAGTTTACTTATTACTTATTATTATTATTATTATTATTATTATTATTATTATTATTATTATTAATATTGTTGCTATTATTATTATTATTAACATTAATTACTATCATGTATTATTAATGAGTATTATTAGTATTAAGAGTTAGGATCAAAATTATAATTTTTATTGTAAAAATAATACAACTTTTATTATTTATTATCATTATTATTAAAATTAATATTTTTGTTATCATTATTATTATTTCTATTATTATTATTATTATTATTATTATTATTATTATTATTATTATTATTATTATTATTATTATTATTATTATTAATATTTTTATCATTTTTAATATTACTACTATCATTATTATTACTTTTACCATTATTATTATTACAACTATATTATTATTATTATTATTATTATTATTATTATTATTATTATTATTATTATTATTATTATTATTATTATTACTATTAATATTATTATTATAAAAGTTAGTTATATAAAAATACAGTTAATAAAACTACATTTTATAAATTATTTATTGAAAGTATATAAAGTAAATATATTTAAGTTAATAATGAAACACATGAATTACTAAAAATAACAGTTATATTAATAATAATACATAAATTTATTTGACTTCGATTATATGTGTTAATATATATATACATGAAATAGGTTCGTGAATCCGAGGTCAACCCTACATTGTTCAGTTCAGTCGAATGAATATTTTTACTACAAAATATCGTATTGTGAGTTTCATTTGCTCCATTTTTAAATGCTTTTGCAATATATATTTTTGAGACTGAGAATACATGTGCTGCTTTTATAAATGTTTTACGAAATAGACACAAGTAATCGAAACTACATTCTATGGTTGGATTATCGAATCGAATATCACCCCTTTTAGCTTGGTAGCATAAGAATTAGGGAACAGACACCTTAATTGACGCGAATCCTAAAGGTAGATTTACGGGCACTAACTCCCCCCATACTGGAAAATGGTATGCTTTAGTACTTCGAGTTTATATTATACAGATGGATTTCTGTTTTGAGGATATTCTATATGCATGATGTTAATGTCGGTTACCAGGTGTTCAATCCATATGAATGATTTTTAAACACTTGCGAGTGTATGATTATTGAATAAAGGAAATCTTGTGGTCTATTAATATAATGAAAATGATTGATTATGATAAATTAATGAACTCACCAACCTTTTGGTTGACAGTTGAAAGCATGTTTATTCTCAGGTTTGAAAGAAATCTTCCGCTGTGCATTTGCTCATTTTAGAGATATTACTTGGAGTCATTCATGACATATTTCAAAAGACGTTGCATTCGAGTCGTTGAGTTCATCAAGATTATTATTAAGACAATTATAGTTGGATATTTTATGAAATGGTATGCATGCCGTCAACTTTCGATGTAATGAAAGTTTGTCTTTTAAAAACGAATGCAATGTTTGTAAAATGTATCATATAGAGGTCAAGTACCTCGCAATGTAACCAAATGTAATGTATTTGTCCAGATGGATTATGACGGGTCTCTACAAATATAAATATTGATAATATTTATATATATAAATGCTCAGGAATCGAGAGCTCAATGATAAATATCGTAGTGTAATGAGTTTGTACTACAAAAAATATAAAATTAAAAATGTACATAAAATATTATTTTTAACGATCAGTTTTAAACAACTTTTTAGGGGCTTATGTTTGGTGTTTTATCGATTATTTGTCAATTAAGTTAAAATTATTCCACCGGACGGGCTCATAATCTATGCGTTATTATTCAATACTAAATTTTCGATATAAATGTTATTAGTAATAAAGGATTTTTTTTATTGTAATTGTATTATACATTTAATAAGTATCAATACTAACGTTATCGACTAATAATTTATACAAATGTCGTGCAACGCACAATATCAGTCAACGTCGTTCTCGACCCGCGTCTCGACGTTTTAAAGTCCCGACCGTTTCAACCCGTATCGCGTCTTTTTCGACCTTGCCCTCCGGTAATTAGGAATATGTTTGTTGATTAATTGATAGAATTAGTTAGGAGAAGAATAAAAAAGTCACATGTACTTTAATGATAGGCAGGTGAGGTAACATTATTGCTGAAAAACATACTAGGCAGAGACTTAAATTTTGTAGGTACAATATTCAGTATCATAAAACACTTGTGCCTCACAGGTTTAGTAGATGCAGAACAAGTGACAATGGCGGTTCCGTTTGCTTGCAGTTTTTCAGTTTCTAACAGCAGTAGCATTTTCAAAAAGGCATTACTGCCTCAGATCAGAGCACAATCTTGTTCGTGGAAAAATTCAAACTTTATAATTACAGACACTCGAGTATCATGCTCACGTTTGAATTTGCAATTTCCTGTTACTTGTTCTTTCCCAAAAGAGGTACATCTTGAATCTCATTTACATATTAAGCCACATATTTTTTAACGAAATCTTTTTTTTTTTTCATTTTATTTATTTATTTATTTAATTTTTTTTTTTTTTTTTTTTGGCAGTTGATAGAAAAGTTATTGGATTGTGTGGATTTAAGTGAAAAAGAGGCTGAGACATCTTTGGAGTTGTTGTTAAGAGATGGTAACGAAGCTTTAATAAGTGCTTTCCTTGTTCTACTTAGAGCCAAAGGAGAAACTTTTGAAGAGGTAAGTTGTTTTAGTTCTGATTTGTGAAAGATCATCAACTTGCTATTTTTGGAAAGTTTCATTTGGGAAAGTAAATGCATTGGAATTTTGATTATATATGTGTAATGTTTCGTAAAAAGAACGAAGACTTTTATAAAAATAGAAAAAAAATTCGAAAAGAAAACGAAATCTACAAGATATACAATAGAGAATCCCGAGGCTCGTACTTAGAAACGGCTAACAAACGAACTATCTATACTGAGCTCCACTATACCTAAACCGAAACAAAAAGCCACTACAAAATGCTAACAAAAAAACAATCTATGAAACAAAAAGTTGCACTGCAAAACATGAAACCGATAGTCGAACTCAGATATCCTTAATAAAGACGTCAAATTCTTCCATCTCTGAGTCCCGAACCAATTTTTTCTTACGTTTTTGTTGATACTTATTTTTAACCGGCGCATGGGGATCTTACTAGAATTAATTAGGTTAATTGTAACCGGTTCGCTCTTGATCATACACGTCATCACAACATCAAATGCCGCAAAAACCTTCTCGGTAAAAAAAAATGTGTATTGTTTGGTTCACCAAATCAACACTTTTTTACCATTTTATCATTTTTTAAGTGAACAATTTTCATCAACTTATTATGAAAAAGGATATTTTAGTGATACATAGGAAAAAGGAGGTGGTGTAGAAATCATGTCTTTCAATCAGTGACGAGTACATGTACAACCAAGTGGAGTCAAATGACCCCATTAAAAAAATGTTTATACTAAAATATTATTAAAATCATATAAGATACTACTACGTACTAAATTTATAATTAGGACTTCCTATAAAAGAGGAAAAAATTATTAGTAATTCTTTATAGAAGTAAATAGCTATTCTTTAGAAAAAAATTTTAACGGAGTACCACTCAAATTGTAAAGTACAACAATGAGTTTTAATCCTAGAAAATTGACACTGTCTTTCATTAGAATGAAAGACTTTATCTGCTTAGGGTTCCTATCATATAATATCATGTAATTTCTTTAAAATTTGACCAAACTCGAAAGCAAATTTAAGTTCATACTAGTTAAATGACCCGTGATATCACGGGTTAGTTGAATAATCTAAACTACATAAATACTTTATAATACTTCTAATCTAATAAATTTAGATGTAAACTGTATTTGTTGGCTTTTCTATGATTATTACTTGTATGTACACACAATAAGCAAATTGGTGGGCCTGCTTTAATACAACTTTTTAACAAGGGTCAATCATCAAAATACCCATTTTTTTGGACTTTTCTGAGCTGGTACCCAAAAAAAAAAACCTTGACAAAATGCCCGCGCAAGGCGCAAGAGACCTTGCGACCTTGCGACTTGCGTCCTTGCGCCTTGCGTCCTTGCGTCCTTGTGTTAAAAAATTAGGTCAAATATAGAAATCAGACACCACATACACACACACACCCCGACACTCAGCTCTTGCGACCACTTTGCGACCGACGGCGATTACAAAGAACCTTGCACTTGCGACCCCCTTGCGACCCGTCTACCCTTGCGACCTTTCTTCTGAGACTCACCACATCACCACCACCACCACCACCATCGCCAGCACCACCGCCATCAGTACATCTCACCACCATTACCATCACCGCCTCCATTAGCATCACCATCACCACCACGATTGAGAAAAAGGAAGAGAAAAAAACCGACAAAAAACGTGATCAAGATGTCACAAGAACAGGTAAGTGTTTTCTTTCAACTATCTCCGTTCGATTACTCCATTTCTATGTCGAAAATGATATATAATTTTTGTTGCACACCAAGTGTTCGATGAAATGCTTCAACGAGCTTGGTGATGCAAAACTCACTTATAGTGTTGCTAGATTTGTTAAAGTTACAGTATTTGGAAGCTAACATTTTATAAAAACTGGAACACGATTGTTTTAGGGCTTAAAACTAGAATCTGGTATAGGCGCAAGGAAAGTCTTGCGTCCTTGCGTTTGTCCGTAGTAGCTGGCGCAAGGCACGTCTTGCGTCCTTGCGCCTGTGTGATAAACGAGACGCAAGGTGCGACTTGCGTCCTTGCGCCTGTATTTTTTTTCTGAAAAACTGTCTGTTTCAGGGATATGTTGAGGCGAAGTTGACGATGAAGAATATGCTGAATGTTATACCTCAACTAAAGGCATCAATGACTGAGAATCAACAAAAAAAATTTAGGGGAACTTGTTTTGGTCCTTGGCTAGATCTTTCTTACACCGGCAATGATCCGGGCCTTGTACATGCAATGCTCCAAAGAAAGAGTGAGCGACCGATAGGAATAGATGAAAAGTACCCTGCTGATGATGAGGAAATATGGTTTAGTTTCCGTCCGAATTTCAAAATTAGATTTAGTAGGCGGGAATTTTGTCTCATCACGGGGTTTAAGTTTAGTCGTCGCACGGACATGACACATTACATTCCCAGAAGTTATGATGTAGAAACACCACCGATTAGACGACGTTGTTTCCCAAATCGTAAAGATAATTCAAACATTACAATTACCGATATCCAAAAGCTTTTATATGATGGTGCTGATTTTGTGGTTAGTGATGATGATGTCGTGCGACTAGCCATTATTTTGATTGTGGAGAGAGCGTTTATGGGTAAGCAAGGGATTCATGTGGTGAGCAAAAAATACCTATGGCTAGTCGAAGACTTTGCTAAATTGAATGACTACCCGTGGGGTAATCGTATTTGGGATGCCACTTACCCCGTAGTTAAAGATGGATTTCAAGCTCGGGAAAGTCAGTTAGAGGTGGGAAAGGGTTATACTTTGGTCGGTTTTATGTGGTCATTTAAGGTAAAAATAAACAAGTTTGGTAGATTTGGTTAATACCTCAACATTT
This sequence comes from Rutidosis leptorrhynchoides, assembly GCF_046630445.1. Lineage (NCBI taxonomy): Eukaryota > Viridiplantae > Streptophyta > Magnoliopsida > Asterales > Asteraceae > Rutidosis > Rutidosis leptorrhynchoides. The sequence goes on along the minus strand of NC_092334.1, from coordinate 358,432,232 downwards.
GAATCGTATATTATTTTTTTATGCGTCCTTATTTATTTAACTAATTTTGTAGATTTGGATTCTCGAGGCATATCGACGAACAATTAAAAGTTTTGCCCACAAGACAGACAAAAATGGAGTACCGAGGGCCTTATTTTGGAAACGTTCATCGGCTGAGACTTTTTCAGTCACTGATTACCTGCATCTACTAAACGTTATGGTAAGTGTTGTTTTTAACATAAAAGTTTTGTTGGTGCTGGAAGAATACAGAGTAAGGATTTAGGATAAAATGGGTTCTGTGATGGGCGCAAGATATATCTTGCGTCCTTGTGTGACCAAGGCGCAAGGTTCGTTCTTGCGACCTTGCGCCTGCACCTTACGTCATATGGCCAACGCAAGAGTAGTCTTGCGTCATCAGTAATTAGGCGCAAGGACGCAAGACCAACCTTGCGCTTGGTTACTGATGACGCAACACGCAAGGTTCACGGCTTGCGTGTTTGTTTACGGGACGCAAAGTTTGTCCTTGGGTCCTTGCGCCTTCAGCTAACGTCTTATGGTCAACGCAAGAGTAGTCTTGCGTCATCATTTACGAGGCGCAAGGTTGGTCTTGCGTCCTTGCGCCTCGTTGTGATGAAGACGCAAGATTTATCTTGCGTCCTTGCGCCTTTGGATTTAACTTTTGCTGCTGTTGTACAGGATGATTGTCCGAAGAATAAACGACCTTTTCGTACTCTGCATCCCACTGATGTTGAGAGTGGATGTCAATGGTGGTTAAAAAGTTGCCAATACTTTGATGGGACGGAAGTGGATGAGGAAGTTGAAGAACCTGTTGAAGATGAACCTGTCAATGAGGAACATGGTGGTGGAGAACAGTCTCAATCTCAATCTCAATCTCAGTCTCAATCTCAGACTCAATCAAACTTATCTACTGATGCAAAGGAATTATACATGTCTTTGGTGAAACGGATGGATAGGCAAGAGAAGGAGCTGCAAGAGTGTAGAACGCAAATAAATGATCACGAGAGACGTATATCTGAACAAGAGAAACGAATATCAGAACAAGAGCAAAATCAAGATGAGGAGTTACTTGGTCGATCCTTCTCAGACAATGAAAACGACAAATCAGCTCAACGGATTAGACGTGGAATGAGAGATCGACGACCAACGCGTGTACTAAGCTCCCCTTTCACAACACCGGGATACAGAAAACCAATCGAGAAGGTATATCTTTAATTACATTTTTTTTACCTTAAACTTGCAGTTTTGTCATTAATTATCGAGAATAAACAGGCTGTGTTTGTTAAAAGTAGGCGCAAGGTCATGTCTTGCGTCCTTGCGCTTGTTTTGCCAAACAGGCGCAAGGTATGGTCTTGCGACCTTGTGCCTATGTTACATTAATGGCGCAAGGTCATACCTTGCATCCTTGCGTATGTCGCAAGGGTTATCTTGCGCCCTTGCGCCTTTTTTCCTGACTTTCTATAATTCACAGCTGTCAGATGATGTTGCTCGCAAAGTGAAAAGGCTGAGGGTGTCTGAGGCTGAGGAGGTTGTTAATCTCGATACTGAAGAACAGGGTGTTGTTGAAGAAGAACTCCACCCTATTGTTGAAGAAGATGTTGTTGCTCCGATTGTGAAAAAGCGTAAACGGTCGCAAAAGGATTGGGTTAATGACGAGGAAATTTGGTCGATGGTAGACAGGCTAGTGAATGATCAAGGAACTCTACTACCACCACCACCCAATGCTTGGAGAGACGGTAGAAAGCACGTTGGGCCTGCAAAAGATCCGAAGAGTATGGTGGATAGTAAGCAAGAAACGCGGTGCATGTTTATTTTTCAGAACGAAAATTTTATATACCTCACACCTGAGTTTTGGATCAGGTTACTTGGTCTTGGATATTCCGGATACTTGGAAAACTTAGTAAGTTGCTCGCTTATTTGTTTCCATTCTTGGAAAACTAAGTAAGTTTCATGCTTATTTGTTTTATCACAATTGTAGCATATTGATGGATGAGCTACACTTATGTTAAGATATCGTCAGAGGGTTCTCCCCCGAGCAAGCCAGTATTCCACTCCTATTATCCAGACCGACTCGTTTGCGTGTAGTTCTCGATGGACTGTCATGCCATTGGGTTTCCTTTCTAGGCTTGCAGTGTTTCAGTCCTATTATGATGATACACAAAGGGAGGAAGAGAAACGGAAAGAAGCGGAGAAAAGAGGAGAAGTAGCAATCACAGGGGAGAATCCACCTGATTATATGTATTTGATTGGATTAGGGGATGGTAGTGATGAGCTATATCCATCCTGGGCCTATTGTGATAAGGTATGTTTTAATTCCCAATACAAATTTTAGGTTTTGAAGTGTTCTGGAACAGGCGCAAGGTTAAGTCTTGCGTTCTTGCGCCTGGTGTTTTAGGTTGGACGCAAGGTTGTCCTTGCGTCTTTGCGTCTGGTGTTTTGAGGTGTTCTGGCACAGGCGCAAGGTTCAGTCTTGCGACCTTGCGTTTCTTTAGTACTGGCGCAAGGTGTGACTTGCGTCTTTGCGCCTGGTGTTTTAGGTTTGACGCAAGGTTGTCCCTGCGTCCTTGCGCCTGTTGTTTCTGGTTGACGCAAGGTTGTCCTTGCGTCCTTGCGCCCTATAGTCTTGCGTCCTTGCTTCCATTCTGCAGGCGCAAGGTATGGTCTTGCGTCCTTGCGCCTATTACAGTTTAGCTAATATTGTGTATGTTTTTTGCAGATTTTGATCCCCGTTCACTTTTACGATGCTCAACACTTTATTCTGATTGTGTTGAACTTGGAGGAACAGAAGATATTGGTGTACGATAGTTTGCCCGGTCATGTTGATCAAGAAATTGTCAAGCTCACCAAAGATCTGGGAGATCAATTGCCTGTATACTTAAGAGCAATTGATTACTTTAACCAAAAGCAAGACTCCCAGATTGTTGACTACTTGGAAAACAAGGAGAGCATCGAGTTCATGACCGAGGCAGCACCAGTCGTGCCGGTGCAAGGTGGAAGTAATGGGGACTGTGGTGTTTGGGTCTGCATCCATATGGAGAGGGTGATCTTTGGGTGGGATGAAATCCCAAACATTGGAGATCCTAAAAAGGCCGCAGAAGACTACAGAGTGGGAATGGCCAAGACCTTCTTTCGTGCACGCTTTGATACCCAGGAACCCCCACCAAAAGAGAAAGCAAAAGTTGGTAATTGAGGTTTTATTTTGAAAACTGTAGTTAATTATGTAATTTGTGTATAAAACTGTAAATGTTGTAAACTGTGAACAGGTCCGTAACTGTATTTTTGAAGGCGCAAAGGTGTGTAATCAGACCATGCGACCTTGCGTCCCGTAATAGCCGTAGACGCAAGGTCCTTCTTGCGGCCTTGCGCCTCGTATTTAGCAGCAGGCGCAAGGTGTTTCTCGCGTCTTTGCGCCTTTTTATTAAGCAGGCGCAAGGTGCTTCTTGCGTCCTTGCGCCTATTTTTGAAACATACGCAAGGTTCATCTTGCGACCTTGCGCCACAACATTTTTATTATTCTTGTAACACTAGCTTGTGCATTCAATATTATAACATATGAAGTAACACACGAAACCACATCATAAAATACTAATTAAAAAATATTACAACAATGGAAGACATCACACCTTAATTTGTTCCTGAAAATAAACGTATTCTAGGAACTAATTACTACCTAAATTGTACGTTGGATAAAACTGAGATTGATAAGCTTGAGATGGTTCGACTGTCTCTTTCGCCTTTGAGGTTGTGTTTCTTGCCCGTTGAGAAGTTGATTCACCTGTTCGGTCATAAGCAGCTGGGCATGTTGATCGAGAATGACCTGGTTCTTTGCAACGACTACAAGTTCTTACTTTTTTTGAAGTTTCTTCACCTTTTGAAGGAATGCGTTTTTTACCTTTAGGACGTCCAGGTTGTCTTTTCTTTAGAACTGGGGGGTGTACAAGTTGCAAAATCCCGGGACCCGGATCCGACCATTCAGACCGATGGGGGAGAGGAAGAATGTGTTCGAAATACGTATTTATGTATGTTTGAGTGCTGAACCAATGTGATACATAACAACTAATATCCTCCACTCCGAAGTGTCGTGCTGATGCAATCACATGACCGCAGGGTATGCCTGATAATTGCCATTGACCACATGAACAAGTTCTATCTTGTAGATTAACCAACCCATTTTTTCGTCCATCATGTACCTCTATTAGATCATTTGTCGATGGAAATGCTCGCCATCTTCTTGATTTGTCCGTCCTCTTAGCTAGCTTACGTTCAATATATGGAGTAACCGGTTAAGTAAGACTAACTGATTTGTTGCGATGTTTGAAATACCAATCCTGTATTGAACAACGAAAAAATTCGAACAACATGCAAACGGGTAGTTTACGAGCATGTCTTGATAGAGAGTTTATAGACTCTACACTGTTGATAGAGTTTATAGAGAGTCATCACTACTGCCACGTAACATCTCTATTGCTTGACACTTGGCCCTCCATGCTTGATTGTATGATACGCTCACTCTAAACCGATTAGCTACATCATCACGTATATCTTTTGGTTTATACTCTCGATTAGCAACCTTGAACGAATCCATAAGAATACTACCCAACACCTTTTTAGTAGCATGTTTATTGTTTCCCATAATTTTTGTGTGTGAGCAAGTGTGTACGTCATGCAACTTTTTAACCATAAAGTTTTCAGTGTGTCTTATTTTGTATGCACTACATTTCCACTCACAATTTGGCAACACACATTTAGCGGTGTACCGAGATTTGTCTGACTTTACAGGCTTTATTTGAAAGTTTTCTTCAAGGCATTTTGTAAATAGCTGGTTTAGGAATTCTTCCTTGTTCGAAAACGTTTGACGAACTTTGACCAAATCAGATACCTGATACGTGGTTGGAATTGGGGTCGTAAATTCTGGGTTTTCTTCATCTTGCTGACTGTGTAGAGTTGGCATATTCCAGAATACATCTTGTTTTTCTTCATCTTCTTCATCTTCATCTTCCTCGTCACTTGCTTCATCCGATTCACTAGACCCAACAACAGGTATAAACGGGTTCTCTATTTTTTTTATTTTACACACGTTCTCGGCGCCATGGTTGAAGAAGTCAAATTTTTCTGTGTTTGGAGGTGGTATTTCAACCTGTTTTTCTTCCAAATAGTGTGTTTCGAGGTTTGGTTCGGAATTGTGTATTTCATCCTGTTCTTTTTGCAGATGGTGAGTTTGTTTGTTTGGTTGAGACTCGAGAATCCGGAGGTTTTGTTGGAGATGGTGTGTTTGTGGATTTTGTTGGGGCTGGTGTGTTTGTGAATTTTGTCCGGGTTGAAGCATTCTAACTTTGTCGACAACATAAATATCAATAGGCTCGTTTGTGACAGCGTGTTTTAAAAACTCAAAAAAATCTTCATGATCATCAGTAATATCAAAAATATGATTATTATCAATATATCTTAGCGAAACAGGTGCATTAGGTGGCAATTCAATTTTTTTGAGAATTTTCCTTGACAATACTCTTCGATTTATTGGTTTTTGTGGAGCAAGTGGTAGTTTTAATCTGGTTCTAAAACAGTCAAGAAGCAGATACATAGGTATGTTGTTAACAAATTCAAAATTACCCCCACAACATACATGAGCAACAAATGCTTCATCATTACTACAGCTCATTAAGACACAAATTAGTGAAAAAATAGATAAAAGTTGGTACCTTAACGATGCTCTAATGACTTGATCTTTTTGAAAATGAAGTGAAATAAAATGATTAATCTGGAGTTCTAGCCTCATTAAATAGACAGGTACATAATCTTATCCGTAAAGGTACAAAGAATCCAAAAAAATCTTATCCAGAAATCAGGAAAAATCCATTCTGATAAGACGCAAGGCGCAAGGACGCAAGTCCTTATCCTTGCGCCTTGCGTTTACACGCAAAGACGCAAGCCGCAAGGTCGCAAGGTCTAAAGATACTTGCGCCTTGCGCGGGCAAATTCTCAAAAAAAAAAAAATGGGGTTCCAGCTCAGAAAAGGCCAAAAAAATGGGTATTTTGGTGATTGACCCTTTTAACAATTAGATTACAAAACCTTGAAGCACACATACGAATGGCATAAAATAGTACTTTAAACTCTTTCAAGATGTAGAACATGCAACACACCCATGAAATATCATCAGTTTCTCCCATTAGTAGCGAACTTCCGGTGGCTAATTAGTTAATGGTATCCAACAAAAAGGTTCTTTTAGCTATAATAATCAGTACAATGCAAAAACTTGAGAATTTAAATAAAACTTAGTATTAAAGCATACCAATGTCTGAATCATACTCCAACATACTTCAATAGAAGTTACAAAACATACTTACGACCAGTTTGACAAATTTGAGTCAAACATATCCACATTTCCAACCCTTTAACTGTCATTTCGCACCGGAAACTATCCTAGGAGAAGTTCGAATCCGTTCCGTTCGGATATTGACTTCAAAAAATCAAGTCCAAAACCAAATAATAACAAAAAACATATATGGGACATTAAATACATATGGAAAACTGATGACGAATATGACAAAATGAATGCCTTAGAACCACAAAATTGAACCACGTAAGAAACTAAAAACATAGACTAAATTAAACAAAATTCTTAATTAAAACAGCAAACCAAGGATGGCAGCTTGCTTAATGATATCAAGAACCAAATTTACACAAACTTTGTAGCCTAAATATTTAGGTATAAGAAATACTCCGTAACATATAAGGGACATCATAAAGTTTAGTAAATTAGTACCTGAAAGAGATTTTGGCAGGACCTGAAAGGGATATCATAAGGTTAGTAAATTTGGTGGATGTAGTAAAAATGATGGTGGATATATCACCGCCCAAACTTTATATGAGATTATGACAAACCATCACAAAGATAGGTAATTGAAGAATCTTTTTTTTTTCTTTTGAATTTATATAACAAATTTTCAGTTTAATAAACAAAATATTATTTTTATTAGAATGCAAAACTTACTATGATCAGGCCTTCTTGTTTGAAACCCAAGGTTGAGGTTGAGGTTGAGGTTGAGCTTGAGCTTGTCTATCAAAATTAGTGATCAATCACATTCATAGGTCTTCATTTTATGTCCGATTTCCACAACCAGAATGTACGGGAATCCATAAAATCAACTCCTTTACCTGTATATCCCAGAAGAACTTCAATAATATCAAGCACCTGTTGCGATATCAAGCATCTGTTTATTAAAAAAATTATAACATGCTACTGCATATAATTTTAGTGAACCCAATTCATTTACCCAGATATGGTAAAGCACAATATGTGGGGAAAAAATTATGACTCTACACTATACCAATATAAACAATACCACTACCGTTTACTTTAGGTTGAACATATTTATCTTCAAGACTCTCATCCGATACACCTTGGCAAGAGTGAATTGAAACTGCTTTGCTTCCGTAAAGTTGCTTTCCATATAAGTTGAATATGCTTTATAAATATATATTTCCTTCAATCTTTTAGAATAGTTATCAATATTGCAACTATGATAATTAAAACTTGTTATGAAGTAAGTAGGTAAGGAATCTCCAAAAATGGGTAACCTTTTTATATCAGTGACATTATAATCTAAGACATTTCATTGAACACTTAGCATACAACCAATAACATAGTCAGATTAAAGCTCAAACACAGACAATTTTTATGGACTTAAACTCCTCAAATTATCATTAGATAAACACGAAAGTACATTATACAAAAAAAGAAGATTAAATCAAAGATAAATTTATTAGAACAAAAACACATATAAGTACTTAGACTTTAAATCAAACAAAAATTGAAGTTTATAAACATAATATAAGAGTTACTTACAGTTGCATAGTGATATCGTATAGGGTTGTCTCCTAAACAACCCAATCTTATGATATGATGGATTTGTCTGATCTAAAACAGAGAAGAATCGAGCTCTCAGTATAAAAAATAAAGAACATAAATGAAAGAATTTTACAGATAGATAAGATCAAAGGTGAAAATCAAAATCAGAAAGTAGATCAGAGATGATGGTGAAATACCTAGTTGAGAAATCGATACAACCGATATTTTTAAGCCGAATTTTTTTAAAAAAACATTGATTCTATGTTGTGATCTTGAATTGGGAAAAGGAACGATTTTGAGAAAAAGGGGTGATACTCCATAAATAAATGATGCATATAGAAGAAGACTGATATCTTTATTTAGAATTTCTTAATTTTTATTAAAAATGTAATTTAATTTCTTTAATGACATCATCAAAGATGCCTAAGATTTTTTTTTTATATTTGAATTTTTTAAAACATTAAAAATGTCTTTTTATTACATCATCATTTTAGCAATTTAATAGAATTTATAGATAGATAGATTCGCTACTAGTCAAAAGACCCGAGTATACAACCGGAATCATATGATTTTATTCGTCTGTTAATCGCTCATCAACTATCAGTGACAATGATAATGGTGTGTTAACTGTGGAAGCCATATACCGTTGATTATTTCCAAAATAAATAAAAAAACTAAAACAACAAAAAAAAAAAAAAACAGCATTCCTTCATTATACTTCAATACTGATTTCTTATATTCATGGTTTTCGAAATATAGATTGTAGGATTAGCAAAGGCAATGATCAAATGCAGCCAAAAGGTGGAGGGAATAGAAGACGCAGTTGACATTGTAGGGACAGGAGGAGATGGGGCTAACACCGTTAATATATCAACAGGCGCTGCAATACTTGCTGCTGCTTGTGGCGCTAAAGTTGCAAAAGTGCATTAATTCACTTTCCTTTTACTTCATTTATGTTAATGTTAATTATAAGTATTGATAACTGGTCAATATAGACCCATTGTCCCAACCGAACCTTATGATCGAAACTTAATTAGTTATAGGATCTAACTATCAGAACAAACGATTATCTTGCAGCAAGGAAATCGGTCAAGTTCTTCTGCTTGTGGGAGTGCAGATGTGTTGGAAGCATTGGGTGTGGAGATAAATTTGGACCCTGAGGTTAGTATATATGTTTCTATATACACCTTTTACATGAAAACACATGTACACTTTGACATATAAGTTTCTACCGAAGTAAGTAAAAACGAACTATATTTTTTATGAGTGTAGGGAGTGAGGAAATGCTTGAAAGAAGTAGGTATTGGTTTTATGATGTCTCCTAAGTATCATCCAGTGATGAAAATAGTTGCACCTGTTCGAAAGAGGCTAGGAGTGCAGACAGTTTTCAATGTATTAGGTCCTATGCTTAACCCTGCACGGGTTTCATATGCAGTCGTTGGCGTGTATAAGGAAGACATGGTATGAAGAGAACTTTCCTATTACTCCCTGCGTCCCAAATCTATTGTCTCAAGACAAAAAAACACAAAGTTTAAGAAAAAATGACTGTCACATGTACTTTTTAGTTTATTTTCTAGTTTTACCCCTTATTTTTTACTAATCTTTGTCTTACATGTATGAAGTTGGGGCATAAAAGAACTTTATCACATTCTTTTATATTTATGGAAGTGGACAATTAATTTTAGACATCCCAAAAAGATATAGTGGACTATAGAATTGGGACGGAGGGAGTATATATAATGTAATATACAAATTGCATGACAATAATGTACATTGTTTAACTGTTGGTACCAGGTTACTAAAATGGCAAAAGCTCTGCAAATATATGGCATGAAGAGAGCTTTAGTTGTTCATTCAGAGGGCCTAGATGAAATGAGCCCACTCGGTATGACATATTACTATCATGTTTCATATTTGATCTATAACTGTAACTATTGCAAAAGGTTACTTACATCGACATGATGATCGATCACAAAAAACATCTATAGGTCCTGGAATAGCATTTGACGTCACACCAGAACAGATCAAGAAGTTCCATTTCGACCCTTGTAAGAACTATTTTTTGTCGTGTCGTGTAACAACTATTTTTATTATGTTTTGGTAATACTGGACTCAGTTCCTAACTCTATGCAACGTAACCATTTGCAGTGGATTATGGAATTCCTCGATGCAAGGTCGAAGACCTGCGAGGTGGGAACCCAAATTACAACGCTGGGGTGCTAAGGCGCGTACTCTCAGGTGAAACAGGGCCCATTGCCGATGCATTGGTAGGTCTACTCACGATAATGGTCAACTGTGATTGCATTGTATAACCAGTGGTGGAACCAGAAAATCTTTTCACCAGTGGCAATAATTTTTTAAAAGCGTTCACATTCACTGTATTTTTTTTCTTCCATTCTTCCATGAAAATACAACCTTTTGGGTAAGGGGGTAAAATCCGGAGGCTTTTGGGAAAAAGATAGAGGCTTTTGGCGGCAAAATCAAATTTTAAAATTTAAGCCTGAAAATTTCAAATCCACTGGAGGCAAAATCAATATATCCAAAATTTTAACACTGAAAATTTCAAATACACTGGAGGCAGGTGGCCCCCGCCCCTATGTACTTTCGCCTATGTGTATAACCCTCTAAATATAGCAATTAAAATATATGAATCAGGTTCTAAATGCAGCAGCAGCACTTACAGTTAGTGGCCATGTTGGCACCTTAGCTGAAGCAGTAGCACTTTCCCGTGAAACACACCAATCCGGCAAGGCTCTCAAGACATTAGAACAATGGGCCGCTCTCTCAAATGTAAGCATAAACCATTGTTTTGGGCTCCTAATCATCATTGATGCATTCACTAGTTGCATTACTTAGGGTTGCAGAACTCGGAATTACTATGCGAGTACTCGGTTTTTGCGACTCAGGGAGTATTCGATGACACTCGGCCAAAACTCATGATTACTAGGAGAACTGGTCAAATTTGGTCAAAACGCTGTCAAAATTGGCCAAAGTCAAACTTGGTCAACATTTGAGTACTCTCCTAGTTGCCTAGTGCTCCCTAAAAAGTCCCGACTGAGTACTCCCTGAATAGCGATTTTTGAAACCTGGATTACTCATCTGTGAATCACTTGCAGATGGTTGAAGAACTTGCCAATATGCAAAATTGACTTAAGTAAAGGATCAACATCAAAACTCCATAGCTAATCAGCTTTTCAAGTCTGCCACTAAACTGCAATCGACAATTTTGGTGTGATGTGGTTAATTTCTTCTTTGTATTGTCAAAAATTCAGTTGCCTACAATCCAATGTCACCTTTGGTTACTAATTCAGAAATTATAAACTAGTAATAAACTAGCTCTAAGATCTCTAAATATACTGCAAACATAACACAAGATACACATATATCAAGTAACCGATATTTTTCTTTTTGAACGGCAGTATTCAATTGGTAACACAAACACCGAAAGTTCAGGAGCCAATCCATAAACATGAGTTTAGGAGTTCATAATACTATTTTCTAAAGGTAGAAAGTTCATAATACTATATTTTTTTAAGAAGGCAGAAAGTTCATAATATTATTTTATTAAGAAGGCAGAAACTTCATTATACTATAGAAGTAGGTCGCAACGGTGGAATTTTCTGATACTTGAAAAGATTCTTGGGTGGAATCTGAGTCGAGTGATGAATGACGATAATTTAGTTTAACAAACTTTCACCCAAGAATCCATTCGAGTATCAAAACATTCCACGTTTGCGGCGTAGTTATTACCATCATATCCATCAATAGTGTATCTGTATGTTTTCAAGTTTAATTATGCAGTACCTGACTCTATGCATTGTTTAGCAAATTTTTTTGACTAATATACCCATGTTACTCATCGATATAGATGGGTTAGGGTCTTCAAGGTAGTAATTTCGAACCATTTACTATTAAGAGCAAAAATGGGCTTAACGGGTCGCCTTTTTCGAAGTCCTCTCTTTATGATAAACTCGTTAGTCGGACTACAGTTAACTAGGATAGAAGTTTGGGCTGATTCTAGAATCATCCTAACCCACGATCTCCAAGTATCCTCAAAACCGAGAATACCAAGCATATAATCCAAAAATTTCCAACTTCCTGTGTCGTACGCCTTTTCAAAATCGACATTTAAAATCAATAGTTGCTTTTTATGACTCTTATACCAATCAATAATTTCATTCAAGATAAAAGGCCCATCCAAAATTTGCTTACCCCTAATGAACGCCGACTGTTCTTTACCAATAATTTAATCAATCACTTTTGCTAAACGAGTGGTGAGGATTTAGTAATAATCTTATAAACCACGCCAATAAGAGAAATCGGATGAAAATCTTTAATACACGTAGGATTAGTTGTCTTGGCTCTTGGGAATAAGAGTAACAAAGGTTGAACCAGCTCCTCTAGGCATCTGGCCACTCGACAAAGCTTCAGTCACCGTAACCAGCAGAACAACTTTCCAGGTTGTCCCAAAACCTTTTGATAAAAGAAAACGAGAAACCGTCAGGCGCTTTGTTGCTTCCACATTCCCACACCACATTCTTAACCTCGGCTTCTAAAATTTCTTTTTCAAGCAAACTACAATCATCCAAGTTCAGATCAATCTCGGGATATAAATCTGGGGGTGAAAATGAAACTGCATGAAAATCAAATTTACGTGAGTAAAAATCGAAAAAAGCCTCTTTGATAACCCGAGGATCCGTAACTCAATCACTGTTCAACGATAACCCTTTAACCGCTTGCACGCTTCTTTTTTTTTGATTCAGAATGTTATGAAAAAAAAACATGAATATTCGTCGCCTTCTACTTCCGGCTTCACCCTTTATTTTTGCTTAATATCTGCGTCTTCCACCTGCTGAATTCTAGCCAATTCAAGGATCAAATTGTTAGCACATACTAATAGCTCATATATTTATAGTCCATGTATTGTATTTATTGGGCTTAGCCCATTTATATTAGTTAGGGTGTTAGCCTTTATAATGGCATGTATGCAAGTTCCATTTCAATCAAGCAACAATAATAATCATATTACGATTGTTTACATGGTATCGAGCTAGTAGGTTTTTTTTATTATTATTATTTTTAATCGGTCATAATCATCAACGTGGCCGCCGTTTTCATTTGAAGTCACAAATTCATACGCCGCTACATACCTTTGATGTGTCTCTCCTGCTTGCATACCAACAAGATATTATATACGGAGTATGTTAATTATATTACAATTATTCTTGGTTAACTCAAAATAAGGGATACAGATTAATCCAAGTAGCCATATATATTAATTAATTGTTTATGTTACCGGTTACCCACCGATTGACGTTAACATAAATTAATTGATTTTGTGCTTCTACCATTGGCTCTCGTATCCTCTTTTTTTTTTTTTTTTTTTTTTTTATTTATTATTATTATTTCTCTTACGGCAAGCTTGCAAATAATTGTCGTACGTCTGTCGATCACACAGCTTACTCGGTTACTCATATTGCAATTTGTTACGGAGTATTAAAATTACAAAGCCTCTTATGATGTTGTTGACACATAAGAAGATACACGCACCTACTTGAAGAATAGTAGTTTTTTTGTCACGTGTTTAATTTTTATTCCACAAGTGAAAGAAAACATCACCAGAAACATACGGCAGCCACAAAACCCTTACGGATTAACTCAATCGCAACTCTTACAGATTATACAAGCCCAACAAAGTCTATTAGATCTATATGGTACGACCCAACATCAAGCCTAACAACATGTTCAACAGCAGGTCCAACAACAGGCCCAACAGCAAGCCCAATGCTCTTACACAGCTCAACCCGCTTCTTTTACTCAGGAGACTATTCTTCCTAGTGCTGTCGGGTGGCACATGGACACGGGTGCGTCTTCTCTTCTTACCTCATGTATTAATAATCTTAGTAATTTTAATAATTGCAAATATTCATCAGTAGCCGTTGGTAATGGGAACACCATTCCCTTCACTAACACCGGCCATAGCTTGTTACCCAATGTCCATCGACCGTTACATTTAAATAATGTACTTGTAACCCCTAACATCATTAAAAACCTCATATTCGTTCGTCAATTTACCCGTGATAATCTAGTTTCTGTTGAATTTGATCCTTTTGGTTTTTCTGTGAAAGATTATCAAACGCATCGTTTCCTTCTCCGTTGTGATAGCACCGGGGATCTCTACCCACTTACGTCACCCACCTCTCACTCTTCTCAGGAGGCTCTTCTCACTAGTCCGGTTACATGGCATCAGCGTCTCGGACATCCCGGACATGATGTTTTTCGAAAACTCCTTTCTAATAAAGATATTATTTGTAATAAATCGTCATCCCCCGTTCTTTGTCATGCCTGTCAGCTTGGCAAACACGTGCGACTTCCTTTTTCTGTTTCTAGTTCTCATGTTAATGCTACTTTTGATATTATCCATTCGGATTTATAGACATCTCCGATTTCTAGTCTTAGTGGCTTAAAATATTATATTATATTTCTTGATCATTTTTTGCATTAAGTTTGGGTTTTTCCGTTACACAATAAATCTGACACACTTGCCACATTCATATAATTTCGTCAATTTGTCCGCACTCAATTTAACAAAGAAATCAAAGCTTTTCAATGTGATAATGGTGGTGAATTCGATAACAATGCATTCCATCAACTTCTTCAAACTAATGGTATTCAATTCCGATTCTCCTGCCCTTACACCTCTCAGCAAAACGGAAAATCTGAACTCATGCTCCGGACCATTAATAATCTCATCCGCACGCTACTATTTCAAGCTCATCTTCCACCCACTTACTGGGTGGAAGCCCTCCACATGGCAGCTTACCTACTTAACATTCTTCCTTCCTCTGCCATCAATCACGACATCCCGCACTTTTGTCTCTACAAACAAAAACCCAACTATGCCACACTCGTATTTTCGGATGCCTCTGCTATCCTCACAAACTCGCTCCACGTTCTACTCCATGCATCTTCCTTGGGTATCCCTTTAACCATCGGGGTTACCGATGTCTTGACCTTACCACCAATAGAATCATCATATCCCGACACGTCACTTTTGACGAGTCTTCTTTCCCATTTGGCTCCATGACACCTACTCAACCACCATCCTATGACTTTCTGGATCCTCCACCAATTTTTTTTCCCCGATCATTTCACCTCTCCGCCACTCTCTCTAATCCTTCCTTGGAGACACAACATCCTCCTACTGAAGCTACTGTCACTGCACCTACGCCAACCACGGAGACACAGCCTCCTCCTCCTGAGGCTACCGTCACTGTACCTACGCCAACCCCGGAGACACAGCCTCCTCCTGTTGAGGCTACCGTACCTCCTCAAAATCCCACTCCGGAGACACAGCCTCCTCAAAGTGGGGCTACATCTTCCTCCACCTCAACTCACCCCATGATCACTCGTAGCCGTCTTGGAACCACAAAACCTGTGCAACATCTCAACCTTCACACCACTGTCATTTCTCCCATTCCCCGTATTATCCTGAGGCCCTTCAGGACCCTAATTGGAAACAAGCTATGACTGATGAATATAATGTTTTAATTAACAACAGTACTTGGACACTTGTGCCTCGACAATCAGACACGAACATAGTTCGCTCTATGTAGTTATTTAAGCACAAGTTTAATGCAAATGGTAATTTGAGTAGGTATAAGGCTCGACTTGTTGCTAACGGTCGAAGCCAACAGGTTGGTATTGATTGTGATGAGACCTTCAGCCCGGTTGTTAAACCGGCATCGATACGCACTGTACTTAGTTTGGCGGTATCACGACACTGGCCAGTTCATCAGCTAGATGTCAAGAATGCCTTTCTTCACGGACAGCTCTCGGAGACTGTCTTTATGCACCAGCCACCATGGTTTCGGCATCCTCAGTACCCGGATCACGTTTGCCTCTAGCAGAAATCTTTATATGGCTTTAAGCAGGCCCCCCGTGCATGGTTTCAGCGGTTTGCAGGTTATGCTCAGCGGATTGGCTTTCACCAAAGCCGATGCAACACTTCTCTTTTTATCTATCGCCAGGGTTCGGATACAACATACTTGTTATTATATGTTGACGATATTGTGTTGACTGCCTCTTCTACAGGCTTAGTCCAGCGGATTATTGCTTCCTTACATAAGGAATTTGCTATAACTGATTTAGGTCCGTTGAACTATTTCCTTGGCATTCATGCTACTCGTACTGCGTCTTGAATGTTCCTCTCCCAGAAACAGCACGCCTCCGAGATCATTGAGCGGGCTGGTTAAAACAACCCAACCCGCATTTAAACCGGCCCGTAATTTTTTTTTCTTTAATACATTAATATTTAGGTCCCATTTATGTTTCCAAAAACATCTTTAACATAATAATAAGTTCAATAAGCTTTAAAATATTTAATACAAGTTTAAATAACCGAACGGACAAACACGACCCGACTATTTTAATTTCCAACAAAACTGAGCATGGTGATTGGGGATACGCTACCCAATCCTAATCAATACAAAAGCACGTCTTCTAAAGCAATCTACGCGAGTCCACTAGTTCCCACGCTTACCCGTGCCACCGCCTCCATGCAAATCTATAAAAATGTAAACAATGAGAGGGTAAGCTAACGCTTAGTAAGTGAGAATATACTATATACATATATATGCATAAAATGGACACGCCACACAAGTAATCAAATAACGCATACCAGAGCATCCAAGCATAAAGGCAAGATAAGCTAAGCATATCGTACGATCACTAAGCAACAAGCTAAAATAACAACAATAAAGTAAGTTCACCAACGACGATGTGAACAATGCCAAATAAGCTACACCCGGAGGGTTAGCTACACACAATATATAACAAAGCGTAAACTGCCCAAGGTTAACCCCTTAACTCGAATACCGAAAACCAAATACCAAAATGAAGATTGGCCGAACTACACGAGCCTTAGTAAATCTGCATCCACACGAGATTACTATCTTCAATACCACAACAACATCGAGGTTGTCCGAACTACACGAGCCTTAGTGAATCCGCAACCACATGAGATCACTACCTCAATAAGATGACCGAACTACACGAGTCATCGTGAATCCGAACTACACGAGACTCACTTTCTCAATAAGATGACCGAAACTACACGCGTCATAGTGAATCCGCATCCACATGTGATCCACTTCTCCAATCACAACTCAATACCAACCCTTCTCCATTGGGGTTGTATAATCCACATCACAAGCATATGTGATATCGTACACACAAAGTGTGCACCTCGCCAAAGGTGGTCAACCAAAACGCACAACCGTGCTAATTGGACACATACACAAGTCCATCAAATCCACCTATATGTGAAGTGAGCTATATAGCCGAGAATCACTTCACCCGACCCGCACCCATCCTACACATACATATGCACATAGGATATTAACACTCACCTTGTCGCCTTGATGAATGCTACCGAATAATCCTTAACCCGTCGATGGAGCGTACCTATTCCATTATCACAAATACAACATCACAATTAGGGTGGATATACCAATCAACCTAAATTGACAACTAGTGCAATTTCGACCCAAATGCACTTCCAAGCACAAACCGTGCCCAAACTAACCAATAGCCATTAACACTAGTGACAATGGTCCTAATATGCCAATTAAACCCAATTATAAGTGTTAAACACTTATCATCCTCAAAATCGCCCATAAACCCTAATTTTGACTCTATTCAAAATTAGTCAACCACATGAACCCTAAAGGCTTCCAACACCTCAATAATCACTAAATACTTGTGATTGCACCCATTTGCAAGTCTTACAAGCTTACACTTGCTCACCAAACCCGAAACCCGCCAACAACAACAATAAACCCGAATCTGGGTGTTAATCTTCAATTAATAACTAATGGGGTTTCATCTATGAAATTACCATCAAAAGCCCCAAATTTAGATGATGAACACGAAAATGAAATTCGAAGTTAGAGCTTACCACTAGTATCACCTAGTAGCTAAGAACGAGGAGAACAAAGTTGCCTCTTACGCCTTCGATCAAAACCCGAATCTTCCTTTCCAAAATCCCACTTGAATGATTTGAAGTATTTATGTTTTGAGAGAAATGGTGGAATAAAAATGGAAAAGAAAATGAAATAAACGAATGAGTGGACCAGAATTGGGACTTTAATCTGCCCTATACGTGAAATGACCAAAACACCCTCGAAAAAACCTTTATATAACAAAATTCGGAATCAGAATGCCAGAAGTACCGTGCCGCGGCCCTCTTTCTCGCGCCGCGACATACAACGCGATCTGGGTTCAGTTTTTCAAGCCATCTGATCCTGATTTCAGCTCATTGTAGCGTCGCGGCCTCTTCTGTCGCGCCACGACCTTGGCCGTGATCTGGTGCCTTTCTCGCATACTTGAACTTTAACTCTCGACTACGTCTCAAACTCTTCATACAACAGTCGTACATACACGATACACCTATATATCATATATGGGGAAAACGGGGTGTTACAAGTCTCCCCCACTTAGATTCGATCACGTCCTCGTGATCCTAGTCACTTAACCAATCCGAACCTACACGCTATGGTTCTCAAACAATCGTTCCAATCCGACTTCCAACACATTTCTCCTTAACTCGGAGATCATTCCATTTACCAAATACACACGTGCACATATTTCGAGATATGCAATGCACAAATCATCCGAAGTCTATGACGATCACTTAAAATACGCGAAATCGCCACGTATCCTTCCAACTCCTCTAGGCAATTCTTCTCATAGAGCTACCCTTAACAACTAAATAGTCATTCGCGATTTATCAAGTCCACAAATCAGAGCACTAAAACTTGCTCAATCCCTCATATCGGGAAAACTCCACCAATCTCGTACCGAGATATCGACCCTTTAGTGTACCATGCCAAGTACAATGCTAAAAGTAAACACGTCCCAAACTAAAGTCAACCGTCTAACCGATGAGGACCAAATGAAAGTGAAATCTAACGGATAACACTTACCACTTAACATCCCTTGTAGTGCGCAAACACGTCTAATACACAACTACCGCAAACACGTGACCAAAATACGACTATTGCATCACTATTCACACCAAAATGGTCCTTACGACCCCACGATTGGTGTATAAAACAACCAACAGATCACACAACATGGTCCTTACGACCCCACCATTGGCGTATAATACAACCAATAGATCACACAACATGGTCCTTACGACCCCACCATTGGCGTATGAAACAACCAATAGATCACACAACATGGTCCTTACGACCTCACCAATGGCGTATGAAACAACTAATAGATCACACAGCATGAAGGCTGGCCGAAAACTACACGCACCTTAGTGAATTCGCAACCATACGCGACTCACTACCTCCACCGCACAACAATCGGGATTGGTCGAACTACACGCGCCCTAGTGAATCCGAACTACACGAGAATCACTATCCCAAAAGAATGTCCGTATCCATACGTGTCATTGTAAATCCGAACTACACGACACTCACTTCCTCAATATAATGACCGCATCCACACGAGTCATTGTGAATCCGAACTACACGAGACTCACTTCCACAATAAGATGACTGAACTACACGTGTCACCATGAATCCGCATCCACATGTGATCCACTTCCCAAATCTCAACACAGGAATGGTACTCCCATTCCCCATCGGTACTCGCATTTCCCGATAACGTTATACCATACCTATATAACACTACTCCCAAGGTGAAGTTAGCGGACCACGTCAACGGTCATAACTCACCAATCACACGCTCTTTTGGCCCCATACTACGAGTAGCGTAACATCACGCACTGCTACGCCATAGTGAATCCTAACGGATTACACCAACCATCCATTAGTGTACATACGCCGCGTAATCACTAATCCCTCGGGTGATGTCTTAAACACCGCGACTAACTCACCCCCATGACAATGTGGTGTCTTGAACACCGCGACAATTCCACATGTCAATCAAACTAATGAGTGGTGTTTTAAACACCGCGACAATTCCACTCGTTACGTAGAGTGTGGTGTCTTGAACACCGCGACAATTCCACATTCCACGCTACACAAATAAATACATTATATATGTACACGCATCACTCGTACATGTACACATCGCCACCACAATCGAGCAAGAACCACCTATTTCGCACATAGGCTCAAGACAATAATTCTTCTAAAAGAGAATCCGACACACACATCCCTTAACCGAGGGATCTCACCTTGCTCGTCAAACACGTCCATTATCTCAAAATGAGATTCACCACATTACCACCTCGGTGATAATTTAAATCTAAAACCATAAGTACAATTTATTCCAAATCGTACTTTTACCACAATTGACCAACTCTGGGTCCCGACACAAATCCCGGATCTACTAAGAGTATCATCCGAAATCTCACACTAAAACCTCCTCGTGCGGGAGTGTAACTCCCCCACTTGGAACTACGTCCCATAACCGCACCTTGTATAACCGTACAATGCTATCAAGGGTAGACTTTACTAACAATTGGGTTCACACGACCCATCGCCACATCTTGCTCCAATCTTGAGCATACGAAGGATTTTAACCAATTCTTAAACACTTCGAACGGAGAGTTCACCACAAGTATACAAACTTTACTCTCGCAGTTAACCAATTTCTATAGTTTATCAAATTTCCCACCTAGTCACTCATGTACCTAAGGGTTTCTCTAGGGTATCCTAAGTACAATGTAACCGCAACACCATCGGAGTCGAATACCACGCTAGTAGGTATGAAAGAGGCACATAACATCGCGTCACGTAGACTCCATTACCAACATACACATCGAGATTAAACACTCGATCTTTAGGGTTTTTATCTACCCGTCGAACCTCACGGTTCATCAAATTCAACACGAAAGCAACCACGCGCTTAGCGACCGAACACCAAAGCCCATACTCATGGCTTGGTAGAAACATTTTCCAAATACTAAGGGATGCTTGGTTGTACCAAGTCTTACGCCCTTTGCCCATCGATCAAAACGTCACCATAGGGTACTTACATTAGGAACGTCACCCATAGCAATAACATGCACAACACAAGGCTTTTAACAAATCCAAACTCAACGGCACATAGTAAATAATCAAAGGACATATTTATTAAAACGAAATGTACCTTAACGTCTCCTTGCCGCACCCGTCCCCGCTAACTCGGGACACTCCGACTTACGATGTCCTTCCTCTTGGCAATTGAAGCACACCGTGCCATCACCCTTTGGCACCGAACATTCCCAAGACTTGTGACCCCTCATGCCACAATTGTAACACCTAGACGCACTAGAATCCGATATACTCGTCCGTGTACAACCCATGCTCACACTCGGACCCTTAGTCCTCTTACTTGGAGCACCATACGAAACAACCCTTCTCTCACTTGAAGGTTCGCCCATCTTCGATCGCGAATACGACTCGAAACCCCTAGCCACCGAATAACTCTGCAAACGACTTCGCGTAACCCCGGCTAATTTTATTCTTCAAGTCATCATTCAAAGTCCGATAGAAATCTTCCATCAACAAACGATCATTCCCCATATACTCCGGGCAAAAACGAGCCTTCGCCATAAAGGTCGCCTTGAGAGTATTCAAATCCATAGAACCCTGTTGCAAATTTCACAACTCACTACGCAATTCTGACAAGTTAGCTGATGTCCAGAACTCCTCAAAGAATTCCTCCTTAAACTCGTCCCACAATAACGCCATAAACGGCTCACCACCGATAAGGTCAATCTTACCATCCAACCAATCCTTCGCCCTACCCCGCAACAAACTAGTAGCGAGTCTCGTCTTTTTCTCGGGAGGGCATTCAATAGTGCGAAAACACCCTTCGACATCCGAGATTCAATTTGTGCTTACCAAAGGATCCGGTTTCCCATCATACATCGGGGGTTTAGTCCTCATGTAGCTCTTAAGACAACGCTCCATTTCCCCACTACCTTGAAGTTCGGAATACTTCCTATCCATTTCTTCTCGAAACGCACCCATTTGCTCCGCAACGGCGGTCGTAACTCTAGCGTTAAACTCAACGTCATTCGTCTCGATCTCGTTTCACGTCGTCATTCTAAAGAATGCAAAACGATTAGTCCACGAATGTATAAAACAACACGCACAACACCGCCCCATCTTGCTAAACAATCATGGTACATCACTTGTTAGACACGATTTGCACTTGTAATAAGGTTTGCAAATCCTTATTACGCACACACGCCGTATCGACTTGTTAGTACAACGACCGCCTCGCTCGATGATATAAACCAACACAACATAAATATTCTACGCGACATAAGCACACGCAAGAATATTGTCACAACACAAGGCAAAATTCTAGTTAGTTCACCTACATGCTAAGGCACTAACCAAGTTCCCATTCCGACCCGTACACCTACAACTCCCGCAACAAATAAGCACACATAAAAGTCTAAGTCTAGGCACCTATCTCAAGTCACCTAAATCCCTTAGACCATGCTCTAATACCACTTGAAACAACCCAACCCGTATTTAAACCGGCCCGTAAATATTTTTTTCTTTAATACATTAATATTTAGGTCCCATTTATGTTTCCAAAAACATCTTTAACACAATAATAAGTTCAATAAGCTTTAAAACATTTAATACAAGTTTAAATATTCGAACGGGCAAACACGACCCGACTATTTTAATTTCCAACAAAACTGAGCATGGTGATTGGGGATACACTACCCAATCCTAATCAATACAAAAACACGTCTTCTAAAGTAATCTACGCGAGTCCACTAGTTCCCACGCTTACCCGTGCCACCGCCTCCATGCAAATCTATAAAAATGTAAACAACGAGAGGGTAAGCTAACACTTAGTGAGTGAGAATATACTACATACATATATATGCATAAAATGGACACGCCACACAAGTAATCAAATAACGCATACCGGAGCATCCAAGCATAAAGACAAGCTAAGCTAAGCATACTGTACGATCACTAAGCAACAAGCTAAAATAACAACAATAAAGTAAGTTCACCAACGACGATGTGAACAATGCCAAATAAGCTACACCCGGAGGGTTAGCTACATCACAACAATACGACAATATATAATAAAGCGTAAACCGCCCAAGGTTAACCCCTTAACCCGAATACCAAAAACCAAATACCAAAATGAAGATTGGCCGAACTACACGAGCCTTAGTAAATCCGCATCCACATGAGATTACTATCTTCAATACCATAACAACATCGAGGTTGGCCGAACTACACGAGCCTTAGTGAATCCGCAACCACACGAGATCACTACCTCAATAAGATGACCGAACTACACGAGTCATCGTGCATCCGAACTACACGAGACTCACTTTCTCAATAAGATGACCGAAACTACACGCGTCATCGTGAATCCGCATCCACACGTGATCCACTTCTCCAATCATAACTCAATACCAACCCTTTGCCATTGGGGTTGTATAATCCACATCACAAGCATATGTGATATCGTACACACAAAGTGTGCACCTCGCCAAAGGTGGTCAACCAAAAACGCACAACCGTGCTAATTGGACACATACACAAGTTCATCAAATCCACCTATATGTGAAGTGAGCTCTATAGCCGAGAATCACTTCACCCGACCCGCACCCATCCTACACATACATATTTACATAGGATATTAACACTCACCTTGTCGCCTTGATGAATGTTACCGAATAATCCGCAACCCGTTGATGGAGCGTACCTATTCCTTTATCACAAATACAACATCACAATTAGGGTGGATATACCAATCAACCTAAATTGACAATTAGTGCAATTTCGACCCAAATGCACTTCCAAGCACAAACCGTGCCCAAACTAACCAATAGCCACTAACACTAGTGACAATGGTCCTAATATGCCAATTAAACCCAATTATAAGTGTTAAACACTTATCATCCTCAAAATCGCCCATAAACCCTAATTTTGACTCTATTCAAAATTAGTCAACCACATGAACCCTAAAGGCTTCCAACACCTCAATAATCACTAAATACTAGTGATTGCACCCATTTGCAAGTCTTACAAGCTTACACTTGCTCACCAAACCCGAAACCAGCCAACAACAACAATAAACCCGAATCTGGGTGTTAATCTTCAATTAATAACTAATGGGGTTTCATCTATGAACTTACAATCAAAAGCCCCAAATTTAGATGATGAACACGAAAATAAAATTCAGAGTTAGAACTTACCACTAGTATCACCTTGTAGCTAAGAACGAGGAGAACCAAGTTGCCTCTTATGCTTTCGATCAAAACCCGAATCTTCCTTTCCAAAATCCCACTTGAATGATTTGAAGTATTTATGTTTTGAGAGAAATGGTGGAATAAAAATGGAAAAGAAAATGAAATAAACGAATGAGTGGACCAGAATTGGGGCTTAAATCTGCCCCATACGTGAAATGACCAAAACACCCTCGAAAAACCCTTTATATAACAAAATCATGAATCAGAATGCCAGAGGTGCCGCGCAGTGGCCCTCTTTCTCGCGCCGCGACATACAACACGGTATGGGTTCAGTTTTTCAAGCCATCTGATTCTGATTTCAGTTCATTGCTGCGCCGCGGCCTCTTCTGTCGCGTCGCGACCTTGACCGTGATCTGGTGCCTTTCTCGCATACTAGAACTTTAACCCTCGACTACGTCTCAAACTCTTCATACACCAGTCGTACATACGTGATACACCTATATATCATATACGAGGAAAACGGGGTGTTACACTGGTATGCCCTCATATCATCCTTGCAGGACCCCTGTCGAACCAGGTGCCAAACTTACTAGTCATGGTCCCCCTGTTAAGAACCCCACTCTCTACCGCAGCCTCGCAGGCGCATTACAGTATCTTACATTTACACGACCAGACATCTCTTATTCTGTTCAACAGATTTGTCTCTGACCCTCGAGAGCAATACATGCACGCTCTCAAGCGAATCATTCGTTACATTCAGGGTACCACTGACCTTGGTCTACAACTATATGCATCTTCTCCCACCAAATTGATCGCTTATTCTGACGCTGACTGGGCAGGCTGTCCCACTACCAGACGATCCACCTCAGGCTATTGTGTTTTCCTCGGCAACATTCTTCTGTCATGGTCTTCTAAGCGGCAACCCACTCCCTCTCGCTCCAGTGCAGAGGCGGAATATCGGGGAGTTGCTAATGTCGTTGCCGAGACTTGTTAGATTCGTAATCTTTTGCGCGAGCTTCATTGTCTACTTACTTCTGCTACCTTGGTTTACTGTGATAATGTCAGCTCCGTCTACCTCTCTACTAATCCGGTTCAACATCAACGAACCAAGTACATTGAGATTGATATTCACTTTGTTCGTGATCTAGTTGCTCAGGGACAGGTACGGGTTTTACATGTTCTGTCCAGATACCAGTTTGCTGACATCTTCACCAAGGGTCTGCCATTTGCACCGTTTGACGAGTTCAGATCCAGTTTAAGCGTTCGGAGTACTCTCGCTCCAACTGCGAGGGGATGTTAGCACATACTATTAGCTCATATATTTATAGTCCATGTATTGTATTTATTGGGCTTAGCCCATTTATATTAGTTAAGGTTTTAGCCTTTATAATGGCATGTATGCAAGTTCCATTTCAATCAAGCAACAATAATAATCATATTACAATTGTTTACAAAAATCACGTCTCTCAGACATGTCCAACTCCGTAGCAGCCCCACTTTCAATGTTCGACTCGATTTCTTTTATTTTATTTAACACCACTTGTTTTTTTAATAACATCCATACTTCTTTTAACTTTAACCTGCAATTTATTATTTTTCAAAATACCCTGAAACGAATCACCTTGACCCATAGCAGTCTGAATAGATTTACGCACGAGTGGATCAAAATCCAGAGCGTCAAACCATGAATTGAAACATTTGAACCGAATCAGACCAAAATCCAACTTAGATACATGAAACAAAAGAGGTATGTGATCAAAAAAACCTCTTGGAAGAGTCATGAGCTGCAGGTCACTAAACGTGTCAAATACATTAGACGAAACAAGTACGCGGGCGAGACAGCTCATCTTTGTAGCAAACTTGTTAACCCATGTGAAACAACAGCCACCAAGCTTCAAATCACATAAACCAACATCACCACTAAAAAAGTTGAAAGCAGCAGCCTCAGCCTCATTAAAAACTTACATGAATCGCTCATGACCGTCTCTAACCACATTGAATTCTACAAACAAAACAAAAGCTCCCTAATTCTCATTAATAAACGAGTGTAACTTGTAACATAATACCAACTTTGGATTTGAAATTTGCGGAGCATAAATGTTGATCATAAAATAATCTCACTCCGAAGAGACCCATTTGCCTTTCATGTTAAGAATTTGGAAGGCCCCAACAATACAGGTGATTTAACCAATCACCATACCCACGAACGATAAATGAAATAACTAAAGCAAGAGCAATAAATAAAATCATAAAAATGACACGGGATTTAAGGTGATTATATCCCAACTCCAAAATGAGGAGAAGCGTTTATTCCACGGGCGCAAACCAGAGATTCTTCAGTATAAATTTCGTGCACATTGTTATGGGTTACATTGGGTCCTATTTATAGGGGAAAAAAACAAGGAAACAACTTAGGGAACAAGTTTCTTAATTTAGAAACTTCTGGTCACCTAGCTCTCGCAATCGCGAGCCATCCTTCATTGATATTCTCTCGTTCCGAGTCTTCAACAGCACACACATGTTCCTTTATTTGATTCTTCTTTGCACTCAACAATCTCCCACTCGAAGGAGACATTAAACAACCTTCGCCAACCCGTCAAATATGTTCCTTAAACACCTATAATAACTCCAAATTAGCCGATTACCAACTCCTTTTGATACTGCCGAGTAAGCTACCCGAATCACGCCACACTTCACTCGTTAACCCACGAGCAAGTGAAGTCTTTTGACACCAAAAAACACCGCTGAACGATAATCCAATCTCTTAGTTATTACCTTGGGTCATCTCGATTCCTGCACCACCATCTTCTAACATGAAGATTGTCTTGTTACACCAGAAGACCAATTGAAGTATGCGAATCTTCAATTATAGGATTCTTCCATGAGACAAACACTGCCTCACTGATCAATCTGGACATGTCCAATCCCGAACTCACATGTCAATGATTACTCTCGTACAGGATTTCACCCGTTTATCTATGATTCTCCTTCCCATCAATCAGAAAATTCAACAGACTCCCTCGTAGACTCTTCATCAAGGCTCCAGTAAGAACGCAGTCACAACCTCGAAGTCTACCACCTTTTTTAACTTTTCGCTTTCTTGCTGGTACAGTGACCTCCTCATAGCAATGATATTCATAAACCCTATCTTCTCACTCAAGCACGGTACCACTGTACGAGTAAGAAATAAAACCGCGGATACTCGAGAAGAAACTTAGTTCGTACCACCGGTCAGTCGCAAATTTCTTTGCCATCAGAGAGCTATTCGAGGCCCTAGCGTTACCCAGAATCATCACACTAATCTTGAGAACATTGGAGAAAAATGTGGCATAATCATCTCCACAACTCCATTAGTCGTCAAACTCCCACTAGCTCGAGAACTTCCGTCGATTACCAAACTCACACCGAGTTCCCGACACCCTCAACGATCCTAAGAAGCTCAAGTTCTGGGACTTACATGATTCCATGCCCCTCTTCCATCACCTAAGTACTTCTAATTGATCACTCTCAAAGAAAAACCGCTCCATTAGTTTAACCATCAACCAAAACCCGAGCAACTGTCGAATTTGTTCTATCCGACACCCTTCGTTAATCAATTACCCTTAGTGATAAGAAGCTCAAATCAGCCTGCATATTCCATAATCCCTGGAATATTAACCAAGTACCATTGGTCATCCAGTTTCCAAACCGCAAACACCAAACTTCCCCGATACTCCAACTATCAATTTTCAACCAATGCATCTTGTTCGTTATTCAACTGCTCTAAAACGAGAGAAAAAAACCCTCCTGAGCTACCATAACAAACCCAAATCTCTGTAAAACACAGCTCGTATCGCTCGAAGTTTCTAAGACAAAGCCATCTCGCGCTCGCGTCATCAAACTCGAAAAGTTCACCCTGAAAAACTACACTGATTAGAAAAATCATATCTCAAGATCCAACGGTCAGATCAGCATCAGATTTTTACCACGTGTAGATCAATATGTCTCCTATTGACAACTAATAAATTAAGCCGAACCAACGGTTAACGAACTCGCTATGAATTTTCTTCTACACCAGCTCCTGAAACTACGAATTTGAAAGTTCAATCATTCTTTCGCACGGGATCGCGAAGAACGAGAACTCAGATCTGTTACCCGGATCTCCAAAAAAAATCTTCGCAACAAACCCATCGACCCGAACCCTTCACAAAAAAGAACCACCATCACAATGCAACCCCGCGCACTGTTACATCATAATTTGCCAAGATCGTCACCCGAATCTTGGTGTGATCAACTTCTCCGGATACATAGACATACCCATGAGTTCATCGAGACAAATTGAGTCATCTGGTCTCGATACATATTGCAAGATAAATCCCTAGCCCGTCGTTTAGTAACCAAAAAACAACCGGAAAAAAATTCTGCCAGAAGCACCTTGCAATCGCGACCAAAGGTCTCGCGGTCGCGAGCCCACCATCATCAGCAACCTTTTTTCTTTCTTTCTTCCAATTTGCCATCGTGACCGTAAAACTGAGCCTAAGCTGTGATATCACTTGTTAGTAATTCGGTAGGCCCCAACAAGATAGGTGATTTAACCAATGACCATACCCACGAACGATAAACGAAATAGCTAAAGCAATAACGATAAATAAAAGCATAACAATGACATGAGATTTAACGTGATTATATCCCAACTCGAAAACGTGGAGAGGGTTTACTCTACTAGCGCAAACTAGAGATTTTTCACTATAAATTTCGTGCACATTGTTATGGGTTACATAT
Organism: Rutidosis leptorrhynchoides; assembly: GCF_046630445.1. Classification (NCBI taxonomy): domain Eukaryota; kingdom Viridiplantae; phylum Streptophyta; class Magnoliopsida; order Asterales; family Asteraceae; genus Rutidosis; species Rutidosis leptorrhynchoides. The sequence continues at coordinate 358,403,420 of NC_092334.1, read as the reverse complement.
GGTCCTATTTATAGGCAAAAGCAAACAAGGAAACAACTTAGGGAACAATTTTCCTTAATCTAGAAACTTTTGGCCGCCCAGCTCTCGTGATCGTGAGCCATCCTTCATTGCTATTCTCACGTTCGCGAGTATTCAACAGCACACACATGTTCCTTTGTTTGATTCTTCTTCGCACTCAACATTTCACAATAACAAAGTTTTCCTCACACCATATGCGCTCCTTGATAAGATAACTAAGATCCTAAATCGATATGATGCCCCCTGAAAAGCCTCCAGAAAGAGTACAAGCGTAATCAAAAGCAAAGTTACCCCACATCGACTTTATTCTAAAATGTTCCAATCTCGACATCTTCGATTCTTCAATGCCAAAAAATTAAATACTCTTCGCAAAGAAGATATCTTTAACCAACGTTCTTTTACTCTTCTTTTCACATCCCCTAATTTTCAAGACAAGATCCTCATTGATCTACTGTTGTCACTCCATTTTGGTTAATAAATTTAGCCCAAAGTTCCCTAAATTTACCTTCATCGAGACCAACCTTAACACCTGCTTTAGCCCCAACCTCCATTTCCTGAGAAAATATAGCCGAATATTATTCACCTTGGATTGAACGGGGGCTCTCTATATTTTCCTTGTCATTTGTAGCGCCACCATCCTTAACCGTACCGTCCGTATTACCATTTTGGCATTCATTTGCTTACTATCAAAAGCTTCATGATTTTTATTCAATTGATCATCTACTTTATGCTCCTCAGGAGGCTCAAATACAAAACCTTCAAAATTATCTTTCTTACCCTCCTTATCGACTTCGTTGTCGTAACATGAGGGCACAATAGACATCCCATCATCTAACTCAATGTCCTCATCACCTTCGATATTTGCCATCCATGAACTGATTTCACGAACATTGATGTGATTGTTGTTGACACCAAATACTCTTAAGTTTATAACAAGATTCAAACATTACAAATAAGCACACACAACTAATGAGCAACTAGGTCCCGGTCATTATAACACTTTTCATGTAAGCATTCAATTCAAGTTCATTCCAAGAGAGTGGGTCAATCGAATAATGATACTAATAATTGTCCTAGTTTGATTGGGGGTTTTGATTGATTTTGACTAACTACTAAGACTTGAAATAACAAGCAAATAACTAGATATCGAAATATAAATCAAATAACTAAATAGTGTCCACTTATCTAATCCACCCTTATGCTTGGATTGCCCTGTTTCATCCCAATTTGCTATTGCATTCGTTGTTGAACTATTAGATGTTTAATATCACTATTAAACCTTAATCAAGTTACACTTGGTAAACTCACATAAGCATCGAATTACGAGATCAAATTGAACCATGAGAAGTCATTGAGATTATGTGTAACACCCTAGGCAAATCTCACATCGCCCACATACATGAGTGATCATGGGATTATAAGGTAATACCCACGCTTAAATGACACAACGCGTTTTGGGATCACAGGCTGAATAGCAGTGCGAGTACGTTGTGGTTAAGCGTGCTCGGGCGAGAGCACTACCAGGATGGGTAACCTCCTGGGAAAGTGCTTCTCGTGTGTGGTTGCCAAGAAAAAGCCGTGCGCCTGCGGGCAAAGCGGACAATATTGTGGTCATGTTAAGCTAGGGTGTTACAGAATGGTATCAGAGCCACTCATGTGCCGTTGGGGGTGGTGGGGCAAACCTCATCGAGGACGATGAGTCCCTGAGAGGGGGTGAATGTAACACCCTAGGCAAATCCCACATCGCCCACATACATGAGTGATCCTGGGATTATAAGGTAATACCCACGCTTAAATGACACAACGCGTTTTGGGATCACCGGCTGAATAGAAGTGCGAGTACGTTGTGGTTAAGCGTGCTCGGGCGAGAGCACTACCAGGATGGGTGACCTCCTGGGAAAGTGCTTCTCGTGTGTGGTTGTCAAGAAAAAGCCGTGCGCCTGCGGGTAAAGCGGACAATATTGTGGTCATGTTAAGCTGGGGTGTTACATTATGCTTGGATTAAAATCACTTAAAATCCCTTAGTAATTAATATCACTTAAGAAAACTAAGCACCACTAGTTTTGACTAAGAACACCTTAAAACCCAATACAATTAGAGGACACAATCACTTATAATCCTTTCCTTGATTGTCAAGATCATGCAAACATGTTGAAGTATAAATTGCATCTCATTAGCAATCACTTAATAATAACCAACAACTCATATAATCAAGGTTAGGTTCAAAACAATAACTAGCAATGAATCTATAGCTAACTCAACAACAATTACTCAAGTATTTCATTCAAACAACAATTATTCAATTGATTTGGGGCAAATCCTTACATTAGAGTTTCATACATAAGCAAACACAATCAAATTAGCCAAGCATGGCTAAGATTACAATAATCAAAGACAGAATATCACAAATAAGCTTCATTCAACAATTACAAGTATCCAAATGAAAAACAATGAAGATAAAGGTGGAGATTACAACCCAAATGAAGAATTGATGTAGATCTAACACTAAAATTGCTTGAGCTTGAGCTTAATCCTCCAAGTTAGCCTTAATCTTCCACTAGATGATGAAATTAGTGTTTTTAGGGTAATATTCGCGGTAAAAACTGCAGCTCTCTCAAAAACCTAATCCCTTTTCTATTTATAGCCTTGACAAAAATTCTACACAAAACAGCGATGATGCAGCGCATTAGCTTGGAGATGCGCCACATATGGTATCCGACGAAGTGATGCGCCGCATTTGCAGGGTGATGCGCCGCATTTGTTTAACTGAATGCGCCGCATTTGTGAATACATGCGCCGCATTTTTGTGCCTTAAAAAGGGGCCAAATTTACACTAGAGATGCACCACATTAGCCATTTTGGTGCGCCACATTTGCTGAAATTCTGCATTCTCTTGGATTTTAACATTTTGGGTCACTTTTTGGCCAAACTTGGTCAATATGACACCAAGGAGTGATATTTAGCCATGAACCATTAGTATGCTCAAATAAGCCCCTTCCAAGTACAATAATCCGCTAAAAACGAGTGAAACGAGGGATATATTGCGAGGTAAAACATGTGTAAATCGAGCAATATCCAACTCCCCACACTTAGGTTATTGCTTGTCCTCAAGAAAGCTAGGATCAATCAAGTAATGGAGATAACGCCTCTAGGAAATAATAGCATAGTAAGACCAAAGTCAAAGTGCACAAATTGAATATAAGATTTACCTCCATAATTATGCAACTTCGAAGGCTCAAATAATCTCCAAAAGCTTGTGTTCACCTGATATCAAGCATCAACCTCTACTCCTTCTTTTAATACTTTCAAGACTCGAGCTCAATGATCTTCAACAATCTTCATCAACTTCAATGGATAATATTGGCATTCCTTGACAAATTCTTCAATCTAAACCTCATAAACAATCACCACTTCTCCTCCTAATCAAGACTTCATTTCTTCAAAATCACAACTACTCACAAACAACCAAAGACTTAGCTCAAATTACCCAAAGTTGCTAGACAGGTGGAACTCAAGAGGTGGTGTGCCAAGCCGCTTGATGCCTTCACGAATGATGACAATGCACAACTTCAATCTTCACAAACATCCTCAAAATCATTCCAATTTGTAAAGACCCGTCCTAATCCATAAGAACGAATACAATAACATATGATTACATTGCGAGGTATTTGACCTCTATATGATACATTTTACAAACATTTCATTCTTTTTGAAAGACAAACTTTCATTACATCGAAAGTTGACAAGCATGCATACCATTTCATAATATCCATCTATAAATGATTTAATCTATCATTTACTTAATCATAATTTTTACTGAACTCAACGACTTGAATGCAACGTCTTTTGAAATATGCCATGAATGACTCCAAGTAATATCTTTAAAATGAGCAAATGCACAGCGGAAGATTTCTTTCAAACCTGAGAATAAACATGCTTTCAAGTGTCAACCAAAAGGTTGGTGAGTTCATTAGTTTATAATAATCATTCATTTCCATTATTTTAATAAACCACAAGATTTTTATTAAACATAATTCCAATAGCAGAATCCTCTCGTCTGCATAAAGGTAAAACCATTTCTAATAATATAATAGACCACAAGATTTTCATTTTATAAACATAATCCTCAAGCAGAATCCTCTCGTCTGCATCAAGGTAAAATCATTCATATGGTGAACACCTGGTAACCGACATTAACATAATGCATGTAGAATATCCCCAAAACAGAATTCTCTCGTCTGTATAACAGAATCCTCTCGTCTGTATAATAATCGAAGTACTAAAGCATCCGTACCTCGGATGGGGTTTGTTAGGCCCATAGATCTATCTTTAGGATTCGCGTCAATTAGGGGTACTGTTCCCTAATTCGTAGGTTACCAAGCTAAAGGGGTGATATTCGATTTCGATAATCCAACCATAGAATGTAGTTTTAAGTACTTGTGTCTATTTCGTCAAACATTTATAAAAACAGCGCATGTATTCTCAGTCCCAAAAATATATATTTCAAAAGCATTTAAAAAGGGAGCAAATGAAACTCACAAAACTGTATTTCGTAGCAATAATGCATATGACGGCACTGAACAAGTGCAAGGTTGGCCTCGGATTTACGAACCTAAATTAAGTGTATATATTTATATGTTGGTCAATATTTGTCTTAACAAATTAGGTCATGTCATAGTGTACCACAATCCTAATGCTCGAGTCTAATATGCAAAAGTCAACAAAAGTCAATTTAACTCAAAACGATTTCCAAAATTTATACATGATTATTATATAGTTTAAATATCGTCGTTTTATATATTTAAATATTTTTAAAAGGTTTATTAGAGTAAATAATATAATTCATTTATTAATAAATAAAGTTTTATATAAAAATATACTTTTATATATCTTCAGTAATAAGATTTATAAAGTTCATTTAATGTCATAAAAATATTATGATATGTTTTATTAAGGTAATTATATTATTTGTATTACATACTTATTTGATAAAATAACATTGATAATAATAATAAGTATAATTTGTATTATTTTGTAATAATAATTATTATTATTCTATTAATAAAAATATCAATACTTATATTTATTAAAAATTATATTATAATAAAATGATAATTCTAATTATGATATCTTTAATATTTACGATACTTTTTAATATTAACTTTAAAATAATAATTTTATTTAAAAAAATAATAATAATGATATTTTGTAATAACAATAACATTTCATTTAAAATAATAATTTTTGTTAAAATGATAGTTTTAATACTAACGATGCTTTTAATAATAGTAATGATAAAAATAATAAGAACGATAATTTTATCTAAATCAATATCTTACAATATTTTAATTTCATCATGATACTCATACTCATTATTTCCTAATCGATTCGTTTAACAGCTTTTAATCGTTTTTTATATCGTGTTCATGTTAATGATAATAATAGTATCATAATAATTAGGTGTTACTAATATTAGTTTTTAATTATAATAAAACTAATGATAATTATGATAATAGTACAAATAACTATTTTAATGATAATAATAATAATAATACTAATTATAACTTTAACGATAATAGCGATAGTAATAATAATAAAATAACAATTTTTAAATATAATACTTTTTATTGATAATGATAATAATAATAATAATAATAATAATAATAATAATAATAATGATAATAATAATAATAATAATAATAATAATCATAATGATAATGATAATAATAATAATAATAATAATAATAATAATAATAATAATAATAATAATAATAATAATAATAATAATAACTATATAAAAACTAGAACGACGATAGTAACGACGATAATAATAATCATTTTTAATAATAATACAAAAATTCAATTGACTATAACTTCTAATCCGTTCATCGAAACCATTCGATATCTAAATGAAAAGTTCTTAATTTTTCGCTAGCTTTCCAACGACATGCATATCTTATACCTTAACTCAACCGCATACGTAACTAACTCAGGATTCAACATAACCTAAATAATGGCAATATTAAAAGTTCAAGCATGCATAATCCTATATTTTCGAGCATTAGTCAGGGATACACTATTAGTATGTAAAAATTAAATTATGAGTGCTTACGTATCAATATTGAGATTCAATATTGCAGGAAAGTATGTAGACGCAACGGAGATGATAAACACTATATTGACCTCATGAACATACCCATGATCCATACCCATAACCTCTATAGATATAACCCATAATTTCCTTAGCCCTATCCTACTCATAAAAATCCATTTTTGAAATAACTCGCGCGTACCTCTTGTCGTAGTATTTTATGTATAATACTAATAATAATAATACTACTACTAATATTAATCTTAATAATAATAATAATAATAATAATAATAATAATAATAATAATAATAATATAAATTAAATATATAATACGGAGTAAGTAAAAGAGAAAGAGAGATTGAGAGTTGTTGCACTGAACCAGAAATGTTCGACTTTATAGCATCTAACCCATCCAACCATCCCAGGCGATCGCATGGGATGTGTATGGTTTCATCGTGCGATCGCATGATCGATTAAAACAGCTGGTATCCAGTTTAATTCCTTGCCGATACTTCTTTTATATTATAATGTATATAATATATATAATATATTAAATTCATATAATTAATTATATATTATATTATATTTACGTGCATGGTAAAAATGTAATTTTTACTAAAATGACTCGTACATTGTCACTCGACTTATGTACCACTTTCGATTTTTCGAGCGCACTTTCGTACATTTAGAAAACTAGACTTTTTTGTTACGCGACGTGTACCTTTATTAATAATTTGATTTACTCATCACTAAGTTACCTTATAAAAATGTAACTCTATAAAATTGAGTGTTGTGGTCATTTGCTTCTATAAATCAGTGACTCGCTGTTTATCAAAATATGTTATTTTAAATCAAGACGTTTTATGACTAAGTTATATATATTTTTATATTTTTATTTCGAAATATAAATTTGGGAAAATATATAATATATAGTTTTTCAAAACTAATAATATTAAAATTTATATATCTTGAAATCGTTTAAATAATAAGAAATATTATTTCGTAACATTTGATATTTTTTTTTAAATTTTAAAATTGATATACTTTATTTATATAAAAACGTTTACAAAGACATTTTAATATTCCAATTACTTTATATTCCAAATCATTTTATTACAAAGGTTATAATAGTAGAAGTTGTTATGTCATAAGACGTTCTTAAAAAGTCTATTATATCAAAAAGACGTTTTTGTTTATGAATGTAAAATCACATATAAATTATATCAGGTTTCAAAGTTTTTAACTTTCAGTTTAATCATGACTCATAGGATTAAATCTAAATGAAGAATCAAACGTAAGGAATCATCTTAATGTAAAATGTCGATCTATTTAACTTGTCAATATCTATTTTCTAATTCACCTATATTCCCTAAATTTCAATTTCACAATACATAATATGTAGGTTAATTAATTTTATCTTATCAAAGTCACGGGGAAATTATTGTAGGGCATGCATTGAAAGTTAATTAGGAATTTCTACTAACCCTTGTCCAGCTATCGTTAATTGACATATTTGTTCTTTCTCGTAGGTCACTAATTATTCTGAATACCGTTAAAAAGGAAAGGTTTCCTAAATCAAAGTAGACCTCTCAACAGAGACTTGTAATCATAATTCAATGTATCTGATAATTCAATCATTGGATATTATCTTCTAACTCCATCATTAATTATATTGAAACAAATACGTTCATGTAAAGTATTATACGTTTAATACTTTGTTAATATTTCTAAGTTATAATATATATATATATATATATATATATATATATATATATATATATATATATATATATATATATATATATATATATATATATATATATATATATATATATATATATATATATATATATATATATATACATATATAATCATATCCGTTCATATAATGATTCGTGAATCGTTGGAATTTGGTCGAGGTTAAATGAATGTATGAACATAGTTTAAATTTCTTGAGATTTAACTTAACAAACGTTGCTTATCGTGTCGGAAACATATAAAGATCAAAGTTTAAATTTGGTCGGAAATTTCCGGGTCGTCACAGTACCTACCCGTTAAAGAAATTTCGTCCCCGAAATTTAATAGGGGTCGTCATAGATAACAATGAGAATGTTATTATGACGATTATAGAGTCTTATCACATTTAAGAAGTATGGATAAAATAATTCGATTACCCGAAGCGTATGAGTGAAGTTATTGTAAATGAATGAAATAAGATAATAGTGATTCATCATATCTTTTGACGTCATCACGGTTGATCTCCAGGTTAAAGAAAATCTTTGTAATCTATATTGGATTTGATTCTTCGACGATAAAGAAAATTATGATTCTCTTCGATTTAATGCGATAATTCATCTTGATTTCTCTGTCGGATATTTCACTATAAATCCACCTCCTTCGTTTCCTTACAACTCACACCTTCTATTCTTTCTTCCTTAACTCATATTTTAAAATATTCGTTAATATGCTTCATCCAGTTTTGCTTCTTGATATATTCCTCACTTTTATATATGTCATTCTTCTTTTTCATCTACCGCCGGAAGAATATATTTACTTCTACTATACTCTTGGTTTTATAGTGTTTTTAGTTCTCCCGTGCCTTTATGTTACTATATGCATTGATATATACGAGTTGTAATTTCCAGGTTGTCGTTGGGTTTTATATCTTCCCTTATATTTCAAAGTCCCTGCTTCTGTCTTCTATAATCATTGACATCCACAGTTAATGCTCTCTTTTATTTGCTGCGATTTATACTTCAATTTCTATTTCGGAACTTTGTCCTTTCGTTTCTTCTTCTTGCGATTAAGCACCGCTTGTAATGGTCCAGAATTTGCAGATATGAATTTTGGAATGAACATAGTTAATGTTCTAAAAAGAAAATTGTAATGGCACGATCTTGATTTGTCAAATTACTAGAATACCTCGAAAAAGACCGAATCATCAAGAAATATTTTTTTCATGACCCGTCCTAATCCATCTGGACGAAGTCCATATTGAATACAAACGATTCACAATAGTTGATTACATCGCGAGGTACTTGACCTCTATATGATAAATTTTACAAACATTGCATTCGTTTTTAAAAGAAAAATTTTCATTACTTCGAAAGTTGACGGTATGCATACCATTTCATACTATATTCAACTATAATTGACTTAATAATAATCTTGATGAACTCAACGAATCGAATGCAACGTCTTTTGAAATATGTCATGAATGACACCAAGTAATATCTCTAATATGAGAAAATGCACAGCGGAAGATTTCTTTCATACCTGAGAATAAACTTGCTTTCAAGTGTCAACCAAAAGGTTGGTGAGTTCATAGGTTTATCGTAAACAATAAAATTCATCATTTTAATAGACCACCAGAATTAATATTCCCATTTCCCATAACCATTATGCATAAAATTCATTCATATGGATTGAACACCTGGTAATCGACCTTAACAAATTTCATATAGAATATCCTCATCATTCCGGGACAACTTCGGACATGATAAATTTGCCATCATTCCAAAAAAACTTCGGACATGATAAATTCGCCATCATTCCGGGAAAACATCGGACATGATAAATTCGCCATCATTCCGGGAAAACATAGGACATGATAAATTCGCCATCATTCCGGGAAAACATCGGACATGATAAATTCGCCATCATTCCGGAAAAACATCGGACATGATAAATTCGCCATCATTCCGGAAAAACATCGGACATGATAAATTCGCCATCATTCCGGGAAAACATCGGACATGATAAAAAGGGCACATTCGATTTCGATAATTTAACCATAGAATGTAGTTTCGATTACTTGTGTCTATTTCGTAAAATAGTTATAAAAGCATTTCATGTATTCGCAGTTCAAAATACATTTCAAAAGCATTTAATAAAGCAGTTATAAAAATAGTGCATGTATTCTCAGTCCCAAAAATGTAAAGAGTAAAAAGGAAATCAAATGAACTCACCATACTGTATTTTGTAGTAAAAATATATAAGACGACATTTAACAATGCAGGGTTGGCCTTGAATTCACGAACCTATATCATTCATATGTATATTAAAACATATAATCATATCTTTAATTTATATATTATGTATGTTTAATTTGTGTATATAATAATAGTGATTAATATTTATATAGTTATATTAATATATCCATATTTATATATATAACTGTGTTGTTTTATATTTAAAAATCAATAGTTTGTTATATGTAAGTATTTAAATAAATAATACAAATAATATATATATAGTTATGTAAAATATTTAATATAATTATTATATATGTAATAAGTATATTTTATGCACACAATATTTATTTGTTTAAAAAAAATAGTTTTGATGATAATAATGATTTACTAATAATAATAATAACTTATTAATAATAATACGAATGCTAATTTTGTTAATACTAGTACTTAAAATAATAATAGAAATCTCATTAATACTGATAATATTAGTAATCATATTACTTAATAATACTTATTTCGATAATAATATTAGTAATAACAATAATACTAATAATAATCAATATTGTAACTAGGGTTATGATAATAATAATAAATGGTAACTAATACTTACATTAGTAATAATAACAGTAATAACTAATATTTGTAATACTTAGCAATAATAATTCAGATACTTAATGATAATAATAATAATATCCTAATCATCATAGTATTTATATCAATATTAATAATACTAATAATACTTAATGATGTTACTTGTTAATAAAATGATATTAATATTAATATTATTTATAATTGTAATTTTAATCATAATAATGATAACTAATACTCATTAAAAATAATAATAATAATTCTAATACATGTGATAATAATAATAACTAATGATAACTATACAAATAACAATAATAAGAATAATAATTAATGATAATAATAATAACATAATAATAAAAAAAATTAATAATAATAATAATAATAATAATAATAATAATAATAATAATAATAATAATAATAATAAGGAGATAATAAATTACCTCAATAAGCCTTTTCTAAAAAAAAATGCCCCGAGCCGAGCTCGAACCCCCGACCACTCGTAAACCCTAACACACACATAAACCATTCCTCCATCCATATTATTTCTGATTTTTATACCCCAGTTTAATTATATAATCAATATCTTCTGTCACCCTTTCCTTCTTCTTCTATCCGAACACAGACGACCAGGGCACAATTGATCCACTTGACGAATTTATTTTAGGATATAACAATGATTCAAAAATAGTGGTAATTGTTACTTCAATTTACAAACTCAAAAAGAAGAAGAAAAAAAAATATAACAAGATCAACCTGCTGTCTCTCGTTCGCTGTTTTGGAAGAAGAAATAAAAAAATGATTTCAATTTTGGTAACGTTTTAGAAAAAGTTTACAACACAAATTGTTTTTCAATTCACCCCTAATAACTTTCTCAATCATCAATTTTATAGGAAACATCAAAACGGTTATGAATTTTAGGATGAACGAACGGTTGACTTTTTTTGAGATTAACTTTGACTCCAAAATTGATAATCGATTTGATAAATTGTAAACTGAAAACTTGCATATAATTTAAGTAATAGATTCCCAACAAAACCTCATTATTACATTTTTAAAACTCGTTTGAAAAAGGATTATAGTGAAAAAGTAAGATGAACAGAGGTAGCGACTAAATGTTCTTCAGTTTTTGATTTGTTTCGATATTTTTAGACTGTGTAAAACGTAATTGCAGTTGTTAGAGGATAATGTGGATTTACTTCTATCAAATACACTGATTTGTATCAATTAACCAATTAGTTGATCGACAAAAATTATTTATCAAGGACAGAAAATATAATAAAAAATAAAAGGTGAAAGGTATCTCTAACTGATTTTGTTTTGAATTGTAGATTGAATTTGATGTTTAACAATAGTTGAGACAGAAGACAAAATCCAATACGATCGATTACATCATGAAACAGCAAGGGTATCGGTTTGTGTTTGCAGCTGTATAAATATATATATCTTTATATATATTTATAATTATGTTTACTTATAAATATCAATTATTTATATATATATTATATTAGATTCTGTAATATTAATTAATAATATAAGTTTATTTATAAAAACTGTTAATAATATTTATTTTTAATAAAAATACTAGTAATAATAATATTAGAATTAATAATAATAATAATAACATCTTTATTGAAATTATACTAATATTAATAAGAATACAAGTAGTTGTAAAAATGATAATAATAATAATAATAATGTTGTTAATGATAACCATATTAAATTGTATTATTCTTATTATATTAATGTTGATAACTATAACAATAATGATGATGATTGTAATATTATTCATGTTACTAGTAATATTATTAATTACAATAATATTAGTAATAGTAATATAACAATTTATATCTATATCCTTTTTCATAATAATATTAATAATACTAATATAGATGTTAATGTTGAAAGTAATAATATTATTACTATAAAAATTATGGTTTAACTTATAATTTCATTTATTATATTAGATATTAATTAGATATTAACATTACATGTTAGTAATTACTATATGATGTATATTATAATAATAATAATAGTAATTCTTAATGACAATACTTAATAATAATAATTCTTAATTCGAATGCTTAAATTTTATTATTTTCAATTATTATGTATTTATCTCTATATACGTATACACACGTACATATTTATTTGAAACTAATTGTTCGTGAATCGTCGGGAATAGTCAAGGTCAAATGCATTCATGAAAAAAAAATAGTTCCAACATTTTGAGACTCGGTTTAATAGACTTTGCTTATCGTGTCGGAATCATTAAAAGATTAAGTTTAAATTTGGTCGAAAATTCCCGGGTCTCACAGTACCTACCCGTTAAAGAAATTTCGTCCCGAAATTTGGTTGGGATGGTCATGGCTGACAATATGTATGTTTTCATGACACATATGGGTTGATAAATAGAGTTTTATCACTATTGACTAAAACGATTCGGTTATGTGAAGCGTACGAGTGAAGCTATCACAAATGAGTAATTGTAGGTTCGTCTTAACTGGTGACGTAGTCACGGTTGATTTCGGAAATTCAAGGGATTTAGAGAAAATCTTCGTAATAAGATTTAGTTTTTCGGTAAATAAGGAAACTAGGATCCGTTTTAAATGCGATCATCTGTTTTGATTGCTCTGTCGGATATTTTACTATAAATCCACCCCCTTCGTTTCCTTTATATTTTGAAGTTCCATCCTTTTATTTTCCTCTTCTCGATCTTAAGTTAAGCTAATAATGGTTCAGTATTCGTAGGTATGGAGTTTCGAATGAACATGACTAATGTTCTAAGAGAGAGATTGTAACAGCACGATCTTGATTAGTTAAATAACCAGAATTCAAGAGAAAGATAGGACTATCAAGAAAATACGTTCTTGATATGTTGGGAGATGATGTAGAATGTAAGAGTCGTGTAGCATGGCATATGATGACGTTATGGTCTGTGAATCATCACGTTTCATTAGAAACTCAGTATGACTTACTGTAATATAATCACGTTGATCAAGTGTCATTATATTATACTAACTCATGCTTCAGTTCCCAACACTACTTCAGAATTCATTTGTAATAACCTAAACCAATAACCAATCGATTACGCGAAACAAAAATTTTTATTTTTTTTATAACAGTGGAGTGTGCCACGCGCACCACCATAGGGTGCGCGGCGCGCACAGGCCCTAATTCAGTTCTGTCCGAATTTGCAAATTTTCAAATAAAGATCTCCCACTTCCCGACATAATTAGACGAAATGCTTTTCACAACATGTTCTAATATGGAAAACTCATACGATTCAAACATAAAATGAGTTTTACAAAATGGGGCCCATATCGGTCGTTTTACGAGTTTCATACAAAAGTTCAAGTTTCGACCACACTAGTTTAAATTCCAAACGACACTATGAGCATGGTGTTTGGGGTTAAACTACCCAAATCTTGGTCAAACTCCAAAAGCTATCACATCCCAAAAGCGTCCCCTAAACAACAAGCGGGATCTCTAATCCAATCGAAGACCCTTACCCTTGTCAACGCCGGAGCCTATAAAAAAAGATAAACAACGAGAAGGTAAGCAAAGCTTAGTGAATGCAATAATTATACCCATATATATATATATATATATATAATATATATATATATATATATATATATATATATATATATATATATATATATATATATATATATATATATATATATATATATATATATAATATACCTACTTGCAATCACTTACACATATACCGCATACACGCTAGCAATACAATTAGCATACTATCTCAAGTACAAAGCTAATAATCTCCAACAAACCGCTACTAGCATAATCAATAACATATAATCGACATAATATAATATGCTACAAAACAATACACAACCATGGTTAACCATTCTCGCGTCATGGTGCTACCGGCTCTTTGGTTCACACCATACGCATTTGTCATGATCCTACCGGCTCTTTGGTTCACATCACAACTCGAGTCATACTCACGCTAGAGTGCTACCGGATCTTTGGTTCACACTCTAACAACGCTAAGGTGCTACCAGCTCTTTGGTTCACACCCTAACAAATCGTGCTATAGCGCTACCAGCTCTTTGGTTCACACTATAACACACGTACTATGACGCTACCGGCTCTTTGGTTCACATCATAGCATGCTCGCACATACTATGGCACTACCGGCTCTTTGGTTCATACCAAAGCATACAAATAAATACATTACATACATATGCATATAATCATTCCACTCACCTTAACGATTCGGTGACGGTTTTATACTTCCACAAGCTTCAAAGTAAAGTACCTAATATAATAAGTACTTCAATCAACTCACAAAAACTAGTTGGACTAAATACCAACAATTTCACTTATGTGCATTTTAATGACTTAAATGCATTAAATGCCCCATTTTCACCAAAACCTCCCTTTAAGGGTCAAGACTATCATTAATCACTTAAAAGCTAGTGATTAAGGTCCAACAACACTAACCATTACACAATTAGGGCATTTCATACCCATTTTTCTCAATTAGGTCAATCATTAGACCTTTGACTAATTTAAAGTCAACACACCCATTTACTAATTAACTAGGTGTGCTAGTGATTAACTAACCAATTAGAACTCATAAACATCAATTAACATTTTGAAACCCTAGGTTAGTCACCATTGAGTCTTCATGACCTCGTCTTACCCAAAAACACCCAAAATCATTAAATATGGGTTTCATGTTCATCACTATCCCAAACCCTAACCCTTACACAAAATCAAAGTAAGGAAATTAAAGTTAGAACATACCACTGCAACTACAACGGAGCTAGAGAGGAGATGAACAACTTTAATACCCGCACTTTGGTCCGAGAACAACTTCTTCCTCTTGGATTTAAGCTTTCTCACTCAAGAATCACACTCTCTCTCTAAAATTTAAGTGAAGAGGATAAGGTTGTTGATAATGGAGTTAATGATGCTCCACAAACTGACCAACTAGCCTTTAACTCGTCCACAAGTGCAATTACCAAAATGCCCATCAAAGTATCTGAATAAAAGAGCAGAAACACGGCTACAGTGTTAGTGCGCCACATGCACTATTAAGGGTGCGCTAAGCGCACCTAGCTCAGATCCGTCTCTGACTTCTGATTAACTGCACAATCATTCCCACACTTTATGTTCTCTATTTACACTGCTGTACAATGAAGATTAGGGTCTTACAACTCTCCCCCAATTGAATCAGAGCGCGTCCTCGCGATCCAAGCCGCATGACAAGAGGGAAGATAAACCAACACGAATTTTTCGGGCTCCCAAGTAAACTCGGAACCTTTACAATGACGCCATTGAACTTTAAAAGTCCTAAGCTCTTTATGTCTCAACCTTTTGACCTTCTCATCGAGTATGGCAATCGGCTCCTCAATATACTATAACTTATTGTTTAGCTCAATCTCGTCTAATGGTACCCACGATGAATCATCCGCAAGACACTTACGGAGATGGGAAACATGAAATGTATTATGGATCCCCCGCAAGCTCTTCGGGTAATTCCAAACGATACGTGACTTCACCGACACGAGCTAGAACCTTAAATGGCCCAATAAACCAAGGAGCTAACTTTCCCCGCTTTTGAAACCGAATAATACCCTTCCATGGAGAAACCTTAAACATCACCATGTCACCTTCTTGAAATTCGATCATTCGCCTACGTTTGTCGGCATACGACTTTTGTCTATCTTGAGCCTTTTTCAAATGAGCCCGAATCATATCAATCTTGCTATTCGTCTCTAAAACCAAATCGGTACTCCCGATTTCCTTTTGACCCACTTCACCCCAACAAATCGGGGTTCGACATCTACGCCCATAAAGCATCTCATATGGCGGCATCCCGATACTAGTATGATAACTATTATTGTACGAGAATTCCACCAAAGGTAAGTGCTCATCCCAACTACCACCGAAATCAATAATACACGCCCGTAACATATCCTCCAATGTTTGATTCGTACGTTCAGTTTGACCGTCCGTTTGAGGATGATACGCCGTGCTCAATTTCAATTGCGTACCCATATCTTCATGAAACTTTTCCCAAAACCGAGATGTAAAGCGAGTATCTCGATCGGAAATAATAGATATAGGAACTCCGTGTCGAGAGATGACTTCCTCGATAAACAACTTAGCCAAGGTCTCCAACGATATCGCTTCCCGAATGGGAAGAAACAAAGCACTTTTCGTCAATCGATCAACTATAACACAAATCGAATCAAATTGGGTTCTTGCCGTTTTAGGTAACTTTGTGATGAAATCCATGGTAATGTGCTCCCATTTCCATTTCGGGATTTCTAACGGTTGTAACTTACCATACGACTTTTGGTGCTCGGCCTTAACTTGCAAACACGTGACGCATTGCTCAACATACTTTACAACATCACGTTTCATGCCCGGCCACCAATAATCTTTCCTTAAGTCAAGATACATTTTCGTCGTGCCCGGATGAATGGAATACTTTGAATTATGTGCTTCATCAAGTAGCACTTGTCGATAATCACCCATCTTAGGCACCCACACTCTTCCTTGAAAAGAAAACAAACCACGCGAGCCCATAGTAATGAACTCCGATTTCCCCACAATTCATTCCGCATGCTTGTTGTGAATGTAAGCCTCTATTTGAATCACACCAAGTTTTTCAAGAAAATCGTTAGTAATAATCATACGTAACAATCCCAATCGTAACGCCGGGTGATGACTCTTTCGACTTAACGCATCCGCGACCACATTTGCCTTGCCCGGATGATAAAGTATCTCACAATCATAGTCTTTTACCACATCCATCCACCTACGTTGCCGATAATTCAAATCTCTTTGATCAAAAAGATGTTTCAAACTCTTGTGATCCTAATAAATCGTACACTTGACACCATACAAGTAACGGCGCAAAATTTTCAACGCATGCACAACCGCCGCCAACTCAAGATCATGAGTCAGATATCTCGTTTCGTGTTCCTTTAATTGTCGAGAGGCATAAGCGATGACTTAACCCATTTGCATTAGAACACAACCGAGCCCATTTAAAGAAGCATCACAATAGACCGTCATGTCTTCCACCCCTTTCGGCAAAACTAGCACCGGAGCTTGACACAACTTCTCTTTTAACAATTGAAAAGCAATTTCTTGCTTGTTCTCCCAATTAAATCTCGCGTTCTTTCTCGTCAATTTCGTCAATGGAGAAGCGATCTTAGAAAAGTCTTGGATAAACCGACGATAATAACCGGCCAATCCGAGAAAACTTCAGATTTCCGTAGGCGTAGTCGGTCGTCCCCAACTCTTTACCGTCTCTATCTTCCCCGGATCTACTTGAATACCATTTTCGTTCATAATATGGCCAAGGAATTGAACTTCCCTTAGCCAAAATTCACATTTGGAGAATTTAGCATACAACTTCTCCTTCCGCAACGTCTTTAACACACTCCGCAAATGATGTTCATGTTCCTTCATACTCTTCGAATAGACAAGTATGTCGTCGATGAACACAATTACCGACTTGTCCAACATAGGTTGGCACACTCGGTTCATAAGATCCATGAATGCCGCCGGTGTATTCGCAAGACCAAAAGGCATAACTACGAATTCAAAATGCCCATAACGCGTTCGAAAAGCCGTTTTCTCGATGTCTTCCTCACGGACCCGCATTTGGTGATAGCCGGACCGTAGGTCGATTTTTGAGAAATACGTTGCACCTTGGAGTTGGTCAAACAAATCGTCAATCCTAGGCAATGGATAACGATTCTTGATCGTCACTTTGTTCAACTCCCGATAATCGATGCACATTCGCATACTACCATCCTTCTTCTTCACGAATAAAACCGGAGCGCCCCATAGCGAAGGACTCGGTCGGATAAAACCCTTTTCAAGTAGCTCTTGGGTTTGATCTAACAACTCTTGCATTTCCGTCGGCGCTAAATGATAAGGAGTTTTAGTAATCGGGGTAGCCCCCGGAACCAACTCAATGTGAAATTCAACTTGTCTTTCTGTCGGAACACCCGGTAACTCATCCGAAAAAACGTCTTCAAATTCATTCACCACTGGAATTTCACGAATGGATGGTGGCTCATCTCGAGTATCAACAACATGGGAAAGAAAAGCCATGCCACCACCAACAAGAAAACGACATGCCCGTGCAAAAGTGCATATCGGCACAAGTCTTCTTCGTTTATCGCCATGAATAATTAACTCTCCCCCACTTGGGGTCTTCACTCGAATAGATTTTTCATGGCATGCAATATCGGCTCTATTATGATCGAGCCAATCCATACCAACAAAGATATCAAAATCACCCAAAGTCATCGGGATGAGATCGATTTTAAAGTTTTCGACACCAAACACAACATTACAATTTTTACACACATCAACCACTAGCACCGTATTGCCATCCGCTATTTCAAATTTTACCGGGCGACTTAACTTAGCTAACAGTTTATTAAGTTTAGGCACAAATTTTGGTGACACAAATGACAAGTTTGCACCACTATCAAAGAGTATCCTTGCCGGATTGGAATTAACCATGAAAGTACCTGAGACAACTTTGCTAGATTGCTTGACCTCCTCATTAGTCATCAAATAATTTCGACCCCTAGCCGTACCTGCCGCCTTCTCTAGTCGCTTAACACTATCGTTGCTCAATTCGGGACACTCCGGCCTCTTGTGCCCCTCTTTGTTACAATTAAAACAAACGATTTTGTTGGAAGATGAGTTCGTACAATCACGGGCCAAGTGCCCTTGTCGACCACAATTGTAGCACGTGGGCCCAAAACTCTTAGAAGCCCCCTTTTTCGCACTACTGACACTCTCAGTCACACTCTTGTTCTTCTTGTTCGAGAGGCTAGTAGCTTCAAATTTTCGTTTGCCAAAGGTGAAGTCACTCTTTCTTGGAGCAAGCGACAAAAAACCCTTAGCGATATCAAATAGCTCATCAAAAGTCTTCGTCGAATTCCTACTCATCCTTTCTTGATAGTTATCATTCAAGGTTCGGTAGAAATCTTCTTTCAACATGTGATCGTTCCCGTCATACTCCGGGCAAAATTGGGTCTTTGATAAGAAAGTGGACTTGAGAGTGTTCAAATCCATTGACCCTTGCCTTAAAGTACATAACTCATCCTTAAGCTTTGAGAGATCGGTCGAAGTTCGGTACTCCTTGAAAAATTCTTATTTAAACTCGTCCCACGTCAAACTCATACTTTGTTCTTCGCCATAAAGTCAGATTTTCACGTCCCACCACAACTTGGCATCACCCCTCATCATGCTACTACCAAACCTCGTCTTTTTATCGAGAGGGCACTCACTAGTATGGAAAGCCCCCTCCGTATCGGAGATCCATCGAGCACTCTTGAGTGGGTCTCGTTCACCTTCATAGGTGGGAGGTTGAGCATCTTTGAAGTTTTTATAGTGGAAGTCTCGTCTTCCCGCGTTATCCTCTTTAAGAACAATCTTAACTTGTTCCTTGACTAGATTGACTACTTGTTCGTCAATCGAATCCAAGAACATCTTCTTAACATCCTCTAAGAAGGCCTCATGACGTCTTTGCATAATGGCCTCAACCTTGGCCGTAAACTCAACATCCCCGCTCGAACCCCCTTCATTGGTCTCGGGTCCGTTTCTCGTCTTCATACTATAAAACTGAAAAGGTTAAGCAACGAACGAGAAAACTTAACACATATGTATATACCTATACACCACACTACCCCATCTTGCTCAACAATCGTCGTACATCACTTGTTTGACACAATTTGAACCCGTAACAATGGTAGCTAATCATTGTTACGCGAGCACGTCTCATTAACTTGCTAGTACAACGTCCATCTTGCTTGATGATTGCTAACACAACACAAAACAATTAGCGCAAGGTTAGTTCACATAAACCTAAGCACTAATCAACTCCCGATCCGACCCATCTCCTACAAGTCCCGCATAAAGTGCATACACAAATAAATCTAAGTCTAGTCACCTATCTCAAGTCGCCTAAATCCCTTAGACCATGCTGTGATACCACTTGTAACAACCCAAACCAATAACCAATCGATTACGCAAAACAATTTTTTTTATATAACAGTGGAGTGCGCCACGCACACCACCATAGGGTGCGCGGCGCGCACAGGCCCCAATTCAGTTCTGTCCGAATTTTCAAATTTTCAAATAAAGATCTCCCACTTCCCAACATAATTAGACGAAATGCTTTTCACAACATGTTCCAATTTGGAAAACTCATACGATTCAAACATAAAATGAGTTTTACAAAACGGGGCCCACATCGACCGTTTTACGAGTTTCATACAAAAGTTCGAGTTTCGACCACACTAGTTTAAATTCCAAACGACACTATGAGCATGGTGTTTGGGGTTAAACTACCCAAATCTCGGTCAAACTCCAAAAGCTATCACATCCCAAAAGCGTCCCTTAAACAACAAGCGGGATCTCTAATCCAATCGAAGGCCCTTACCCTTGTCAACGCTGGAGCCTATAAAAAAAGATAAACAACGAGAGGGTAAGCAAAGCTTAGTGAATGCAATAATTATACCCATATATATATATATAATATACCTACTTGCAATCACTTACACATATACCGCATACACGCTAGCAATACAATTAGCATACCATCTCAAGTACAAAGCTAATAATCTCCAACAAACCGCTACTAGCATAATCAATAACATATAATCGACATAATATAATATGCTACAAAACAATACACAACCATGGTTAACCATTCTCGCGTCATGGTGCTACCGGCTCTTTGGTTCACACCATACGCATTTGTCATGATGCTACCGGCTCTTTGGTTCACATCACAACTCGAGTCATACTCACGCTAGAGTGCTACCGGCTCTTTGGTTCACATTCTAACAATGCTAAGGTGCTACCGGCTCTTTGGTTCACACCCTAACAAATCGTGCTATAACGCTACCCGCTCTTTGGTTCACACTATAACACACGTACTATGACGCTACCGGCTCTTTGATTCACATCATAGCACGCTCGCACATACTATGGCACTACCGACTCTTTGGTTCATACCATAGCATACAAATAAATATATTACATACATATGCATATAATCATTCCACTCACCTTAACGATTCGGTGACGGTTTTATACTTCCGCAAGCTTCAAAGAAAAGTACCTAATATAATAAGTACTTCAATCAACTCACAAAAACTAGTTGGACTAAATACCAACAATTTCACTTATGTGCATTTTAATGACTTAAATGCATTAGATGCCCCATTTTCACCAAAACCGCTCTTTAAGGGTCAAGACCATCATTAATCACTTAAAAGCTAGTGATTAAGGTCCAACAACACTAACCATTACACAATTAGGGCATTTCATACCTATTTTTCCCAATTAGGTCAATCATTAGCCCTTTGACTAATTTAAAGTCAACACACCCATTTACTAATTAACTAGGTGTGCTAGTGATTAACTAACCAATTAGAACTTATAAACATCAATTAACATTTTGAAACCCTAGGTTAGTCACCATTGAGTCTTCATGACCTCGTCTTACCCAAAAACACCCAAAATCATTAAATATGGGTTTCATGTTCATCACTATCCCAAACCCTAACCCTTACACAAAATCAAAGTAAGGAAATTAAAGTTAGAACATACCACTACAACCACAACGGAGATAGAGACGAGATAAACAACTTTAATACCCGCACTTTGGTCCGAGAACAACTTCTTACTCTTGGATTTAAGCTTTCTCACTCAAGAATCACACTCTCTCTCAAAAATTTAAGTGAAGAGGATAAGGTTGTTGATAATGGGGTTAATGATACTCCACAAACTGACCAACTGGCCTTTAACTTGTCCACAAGTGCAATTACCAAAATGCCCATCAAAGTATCTGAATAAAAGAGCAGAAACACGGCTACAGTGTTAGTGCGCCACGCGCACTATTAAGGGTGCGCTGAGCGCACCTAGCTCAGATCTGTCTCTGACTTCTGTTTAACTGCACAATCATTCTCACACTTTATGTACTCTATTTACACTGTTGTACAATGAAGATTAGGGTCTTACATCATTCATAGTTTATACTTAGATTTTACAGAAATTTTCAATATAATGTATTACAGATAGCACGAAGAGGTATATAATTTCGGACGAGAATATTTATGAAAATATCCTCAGAAATATCGAAGATATTTATGATGATATTTTGGAATTTCTAAGTTCGAAGGTTGATGAAGAAAAATTTTTCGCAAGATTTTAACATGACCTCGGAGCAAGATATTCTCTAAAGATTTCATTGGATCCAGAATTACTTGGATCCTTTGAATATAGGGTTTGGTCCTTGTATTTGTCCTTGGTGTTCTTCATGGTTAGCTCAATCTGTTTTTCAGTACCAAATTTTCTATCGAGCGTTCCTAACACTCCTTTCTTTATCATCAAACTTTTGGCCGTTTAGACCATCTACCATTTTTCTGTTTCCTCTGCATTTAATGCTACGATATCTGAATCATCGGTTATCAATCCGCGGTGGTTTCAGGAGAATTATGTTTTCAGATGATTAAACGCTGATGGTAATATGGTGGAATATGAAAGGTTCCCCGGTAACAATAAAAGAGCACGCATATATATCAAAGTTACAATAAGGTTGTTTCGAACGAAAAGTCGAAATTGTCTTGCTGGAGCTGTGACAAAATTTGCTACTTTGAAATGAATTTTTAAGTTATTTTGGGTAATAATAACACTAAGGAATTAGCACAACTATGTGTTAAATGTTTACTCAGTTTTCCGAGAGTTTTTCAGATGCATAACTATATGTATCAACCTTTTCTTCCGTAGATGAAGTGCGGTTGGTTCATCCTCTCGATTGAGGTGCTTTCAAGAATCATGAAAGGTTTGAACGCAGATCGTAATCGTCAAGATACAAATGAAGTTTAAGATGAAATCAAGTGGCAAACTTGAAGAATTATTTAGTTTCATATGTTATAGTCAATATTTTAATTCATTTTAATTGTCCAATGTTGGTAGCCCTCAGTTGATAGTCCACAGTTAGCATTTCAATAATTCATATATAGTTTAATATATAATATTCGAATTAATTAATACGTATCGTGACCCGTGTACATGTCTCAGACTCGATCACAACTCAAAGTATATATATTATTTAAGAATCAACCTCAACTCTGTATAGCAAACTCGAACATTACAACGTATAGAGTGTCTATGGTGATTCCAAATAATATATATAGATGTGTCGATATGATATGTCAAAACCTTGTATGCGTGTCCCGATATTTAAAGTGCGTAAAATAAATACAGAAATTAAATGACGATAAATAAAATTGCGAGAATGAAAATTGCGATAAATAAATTGCGATAAGTAAATTGCGATAAATGAAATGTAATACGGAATTAACATTTAGCTAGGATTTTGTTAGCGTGGATTCTTAACAAAATTTTCCTCATAGTTAAATTGTTTGTTTCTAACAAATTTTATTTCGTCCACTGTTTTCTTCATTATGCCACTTGTTGGATTCTGATAGGTCAAAATCCAAATATGAAATTGAATGAAAATGGTTATTCTGTGGTGAACGGATTCGTATATCTGTGGATGTAAGTAGGATAGTAAATGACCGTTGAATCAGATTCGAAGAATGTACAGTGTAACTTATTAATGTAAAATATAAATATTCCTCGGGTATTACCTACCCGTTAAAATATTTTCTCCATTAACAGTTTGTACAAATAAATTTTTAATTACAATCTTTATGAAAAAATATATATACCTATATATTTTCTTCAGATGTAATCATGGATTTAATGAGTTAATACGATATTAAACTCATTTGATTTACCGTTAGAACAAGAATATATAATCTCTAAAACATTAGAGATTACATAATTGCCATAAGGAACGAAGATAATGATGTAGAACGAAGATAAAGTAAATAGAATGATAGATAGAACAAAGATAAACGATATAGAACGATATGTAAAACGATGATTAAGTTCGAGGTATTGATTGTGATATGGAAGCGTGTGATGTTGAAACTTGGGTTGTTGGGGATACTGGTGTTGATGTTGGTGGTACTGTTGATGCCGGTGATGTTGCTGAAGCTGGTAAATTTTGCACCATATTCTCCAAATTGATTACTTGAGCGTGAAGTTCGTTAACTTTTTCTATTATTCCGGTATGATTGTCGGTCAGAACAGCGAATGAATAAGGTTTAGAATTTTAGCTAGAATATAATCGGGGCGAGATATTAGGAAAATGAGGGTGAAAATAGTGTTTCGGACTTGTTCGCCGATAAGTGCTTCGGGTTCTTTGTCAAGAGAGCAATTTGGTTGGTGGAAAGGATCGCCTTCTTCTCGTCTCCATCGGTTAAGTCGACTACGAACCCATCCCCAATTCATCCAGAATTGGAGATGACTAATTGGTTGATCTATTTCGTTTACGCTGCTTTCGGAGCTTAGGTGAATATCCATGTCGGAATAGCTGTCGGAATAACTATCGAAATAGCTATCGGAATCTGAGGGACTCGAACTGGTTGAGGGATTCATCTCGTATGATCAGATGATGGATTTTCGGTAAGAAAATAGATTATAGGATGTAGATTAGTACCCTGCAATACATAAATTACATATGCATATATAATACTAAAATCTCATAAGTTACGGAGGAATCTACGGAAACTGTCAGGCAAAGGTAACAATAACAGATAAGCTAAGATATGAATTTATCTATACACTGTCTTTGTAATAGAGGCAGTAAGACGTGTCTAGACTTTAAGGATGATAAGCAAATAATTTTTCGACACGAAATGATAAGCAAAACTTTTGACATGCAGACACGGTCAAAGTCCAGACTCACTAATGCATCTAAACAACTATCAGTTAGACACACTAATGCAAGACCTGGTTCTCTAAGACCACCGCTCTGATACAAACATTCATTGACCCATCCTAATCCATCTGGATGAAGTCCACATTGATTACAAATGATTAACAATAGTTGATTACATCGCGAGGTACTTGACCTCTATATGATAAATTTTACAAACATTGCATTCATTTTTAAAAGACAAATTTTCATTACATCGAAAGTTGACGGTATGCATACCATTTCATACTATATTCAACTATAATTGACTTAATAATAATCTTGATGAACTCAACGACTCGAATGCAACGTCTTTTGAAATATGTCATGAATGACTCCAAGTAATATCTCTAATATGAGCAAATGCACAGCGGAAGATTTCTTTCATACCTGAGAATAAACATGCTTTCAAGTGTCAACCAAAAGGTTGGTGAGTTCATAGGTTTATCGTAAACAATAAAATTTATCATTTTAATAGACCACCAGATTTAATATTCACATTTCCCATAACCATTATGCATAAAATTCATTCATATGGATTGAACACCTGATAATCGACCTTAACAAATTTCATATAGAATATCCTCATCATTCCGGGACAACTTCGGACATGATAAATTTGCCATCATTCAGGGAAAACTTCATACATGATAAATTCACCATCATTCCGGGAAAACATCTGACATGATAAATTCGCCATCATTCCGGGAAAACATCGGACATGATAAATTCGCCATCATTCCGGAAAAACATCGGACATGATAAATGTAATGACCCGGAAAATTTCGACTTATTTAAACCAATTCTCTATATGATTTAATATTATGTAAATATACATATATATATATATATATATATATATATATATATATATATATATATATATATATATATATATATATATATATATATATATACATATATATTATAAGATGTACAAGTAAAACACTAATTGCTACTGTAAAAATTACTTTGCTACAGTAAAACACTATTTGCTACAGTGAAACCGTATTTTGCTACAGTGCTATAGTGAAACTATTTGCTACAGTGAGTCTGGACTATGACCATATTTGTTTTTAGTGATTTTTGCTTATCATTTGATCAAAAACATTATATGCGATATATTTATATGCTAACGTAATTGTTGTTTCAATTATGTGATAGATGACTTCTTCTAATCCTATCATTTTGTACGACTCAGAATCAGACACTGAATCTATTCTATCCACAACTGAAAAGGGCGTTCCAATACCTATTAAAGAAGAAATTGTGTTAGCCGGGGAATCTCAAATCCCGATAAACCCAGAGGAGGTCCCAGCTCCACCCAACTCTAGTTTTCTGGAGCCACAGTATCGTTGGCATGGACCCATGATCCCTGGAGTAAACGAGTATCGTCCATTTCTAAACGAACATGGACATTGGGCCAGATACACTGCCGACGGGCGGGTTGTGAATATATTGCCTGGCAGATTTCGGTTCATGACCACCGGTACATATTCTCGTACACATGATGCAGATAGTTCGTCATCATATTCTCCTACACATGACTCAGACAGTTCGTCATCAGACGAGATCAGTGAGGAAGAGGATTTCGCTAATGAAATAAAAGAAGTCACTAAGGAGAAATTCCAACTTGCTATAGATAATAAAAACAACCACAACAATAAAATGTCATTAATTATTAAAAAGGAACATGACCATTCGATCCGTAACCACCCTTATTGTATTAAACCCACTGAGGCAACGGGTACCTCAAAACCCCAACCAAAAATTAAATACACTGCCAGAATGTCTGTCGGACCATGTGCACACAAACAATTGGCAGAGAGAACCAAATGGGAAGAAGTTTCTGATAGTTCTGAATAAACGACCTCGCAACCATAAATCTTCCATGCGCTATTCTATTGCTTATGTGTGCTACTCTATCATGTTATGTAAAATAAGCATATGTAAAATGTCAGTATTGTATGGTATTGTATTATTTTGGTTTATTAATAATAAATGCATGGAATGATTATTTGTATTATTACTACTTATTATTATTATTATTATTACATAATAATGTAGTAACTCGCTATAATTTTTCATAGTGGAATATTATTAGGATTTTAGTAGTTAATTCCTTGTACTAGCTATTATGTATGAACTTAACGGGTAGGTAATACCCTAGAAATAATTATAAAATGCTAATAAGAAGAAAAGGCTTTTATAATAATTGGTTCATATTATTAATATGTTACGATTAACTATTGACAACTCATTTTACCTATAATATTCTATATGATTAAATTATCTCTGTTGTGTTTATTGAAGAAACATGTCTCAAATGTCGGATGCTGAGTTCGAGGAACTAGTCGAGAAACGTGTGAATGAAAGAATTGCTGCAGCCGAGGCAGCAAAAACAGCAGCCGAAGCAGCAGCCAAAGCAGCAGCTGTGAACACAAACTCACGAAACGGATGCTCATACAAAACTTTTCAAGGATGCAAACCACAGACGTTTAGTGGAACCGAGGGACCAGTTGGTCTAACCCGATGGTTTGAAAAGATGGAGTCCATTTTCAAAATCAGTAATTGTGCGAATGGAGACAAGTCAAAGTATGCTTCGTGCACGTTGCAAGACGGTGCACTTACTTGGTGGAACAATTATGCTAAAGCAGAAGGAATAGATACGGCATATGATATCTCTTGGGAAGAACTGAAAAAATGCTAATCGAGGAGTACTGTCCTCGAAATGAGATCAGAAAAATGGAATCTAAGTTACGTAATCTGAAGGTTTTCGGCGCGAATCTCAATAACTACGAAAAGCGTTTCATGGAACTAGCCTTGTTGTGTCCCGAATTGGTGCCAAACGAGAAACGAAAAATAGAAATGTATATTAACGGTTTATCGATCAATATCAAAGGAAATGTTACATCGTCCAAACCGAATACAATGCAGGAAGCCATGACAATGGCACACCAACTCATGGACCAGATCACAGAGAGTTCGATTAAGGCACCAATTACCGAAGTTGAGACAACTGAAGGAAAGAGGAAATGGGAAGACTATAAGGGCAAAAGTACTCAACTGAAGAAACAAAAAACTTTTAAAGGTAAACAAGATGGGGCAACTGCAAGTCCAAACTATAAGGGACCCCATCCGTTCTGTAAAAGATGTTACACACATCATGCAGGTTATTGCCAAGTGGTCTGTGATAAGTGCAACAAGAAAGGACATGTGGCGAAAGATTGTTATGCCACCGTTTCTGAAGTAAAGACAAAACCGACCGATGTCAAGAAATGTTTTGGATGCGTGAAGTCTGATCACTTTATAAATCAATGCCCTGATAAGGAGAAGAACAAAGAACCCGCACGTGGGAGGGCATTTAATGTTAGTACCAGTGAAGCACGTGAGGATCCTAATCTTGTCACGGTACGTTTACCGTTAATAATTAACTAGCTTCTATTATGTTTGATACGGGTGCTGATAGAAGTTATATGTGTAAAGACTTTAGTTCTAAACTAAAATGTGCATCATTGCCTCTAGACGATAAATATACTATTGAATTAGCTAATGGTAAACTAATAAAAGCTGATAAAATTTGCCATGGTTGCGAAATAAATCTCGCTGGTGAAACCTTCAAAATCGATTTGATACCCGTAGAATTAGGAAGTTTTGACGTAATCGTTGGCATGGACTGGATGTCCAAAACAAGAGCGGAAGTTGTTTGCGCTGAGAAAGCGATCCGCATCCCTCGAAAGGATGAAACGTCATTAATGATTTATGGGGAGAAAAGCAACTCGAAGCTGAACCTTATCAGCTGTATGAAGGCCCAGAAACTTATAAGAAAAGGTTGTTATGCTATTCTGGCACATGTAAAGAAGATCGATACTGAAGAAAGAAGCATTGATGACATGCCGGTTGTAAGAGAATATCCTGAAGTATTTCCAGAAGAATTATTGGGGCTACCTCCACACAGATGTGTAGAATTCCAGATTGATCTCATATCAGGAGCTGCACCTGTAGCCCGATCCCCATATAGACTTGCACCTTCAGAAATGCAAGAATTACAAGACCAGTTGCAAGAATTATCGGACCGTGGATTTATTCGTCCCAGTTTTTCACCTTGGGGTGCTCCTATTCTGTTCATCAAGAAGAAGGATGGATCTATGAGAATGTGCATAGATTACCGAGAATTAAACAAATTAACGATCAAGAATCGGTACCCATTACCGAGGATTGATGATTTGTTTGATCAATTACAAGGATCAAGTGTTTATTCCAAGATTGATCTACGCTCCGGATATCATCAGCTGAGAGTGAAGGAAGAAGATGTTCCTAAAACCGCGTTCAGAACCCGTTACGGTCACTATGAGTTTCTAGTCTTGCCTTTTGGATTAACTAATGCTCCAGCAGTATTCATGGATCTAATGAATCGCATCTGTAGACCGTATTTAGACAAATTTGTCATTGTTTTTATCGACGACATATTGATTTACTCGAAGAACGAGGAAGAACATGAGCAACACTTAAGACTGGTACTAGAGATACTCAAGAAAGAAGAATTGTACCCAAAATTTTCGAAGTGTGATTTCTGGTTACAAGAAGTACAATTTTTGGGCCATGTTGTCAGTAAACATGGAATTAAAGTTGACCCTGCCAAGATCGAAGCCATTAGTAAATGGGAAACACCGAAGACTCCAACACAAATTCGCCAATTCTTAGGTCTTGCTGGTTACTACCGAAGATTCATTCAAGATTTCTCTAGAATCGCCAAACCCTTAACTGCATTAACTCAAAAGGGAAAGAAGTATGATTGGTCCACGGAACAGGAATCCTCATTCCAGTTATTAAAGAAGAAGTTAACGTCTGCACCCATTTTGTCATTACCGGAAGGAAATGATGATTTCGTAATCTATTGTGACGCTTCGCGCCAAGGTTTAGGATGTGTATTAATGCAACACACCAAATTTATCGCATATGCCTCACGACAACTAAAAATTCATGAAAAGAACTATACGACGCACGATTTGGAACTTGTAGTAGTAGTTTTTGCACTCAAAATATGGAGACACTATCTATATGGCACCAAGTGTACAGTGTACACCGACCATAAGAGTCTTCAGCATATTTTTGATCAAAAACAATTCATTATGAGACAACGTCGCTGGGTAGAGTTGTTAAACTATTACGATTGTGAAATTCGTTACCACCCCGGAAAGGCTAATGTTGTAGCTGATGCCCTAAGTCGGAAAGAAAGAGTAAAACCTCTTAGGGTCCGAGCATTGAACATTACAATTCGTACTGATCTCACAAAGAAAATTCAAGCAGCACAGTTAGAGGCTTTAAAAGCAGAAACCGAAAAAGGCGAAATGAGCAAAGGGTTAGAAAAACAACTTGAAGTAAAAGCCGATGGAACCCTGTATTTTGCTGGTAGGATATGGGTACCAAGACATGGTAACCTAAGGCAAGTAGTACTGGATGAAGCACACAAAACGAGGTACTCAATTCATCCAGGAAATGGGAAAATGTACCACGATCTCAAGAAGTTCTATTGGTGGCCTAATATGAAGACAGAAATTGCTACTTATGTTAACAAATGTTTGACGTGCGCAAAGGTCAAAGCTGAGCACCAAAAGCCGTCAGGATTACTCCAACAACCAAAAATTCTGCAGTGGAAATGGAAAAGAATAACCATGGATTTCATTACGAAATTGCCAAGGACTGCAAGTAGTCATGATACTATTTGGGTGATAGTTGATCATCTAACTAAATCAGCTCACTTTCTACCAATAAAGGAGATAGACAGTATGGAGAAATTAGCACGCCTATATTTGAAGGAAGTAGTTTCCAGACATGGTGTACCCATCTCTATCATATCTGATCGCAACACCCGATTCACATCACATTTTTGGCAGTCATTACAAAAAGCATTAGGAACTCGATTAGATATGAGCACCGCTTATCACCCACAGACAGATGGTTAAAGTGAAAGAACAATACAAACATTGGAAGACATGTTACGGGCATGCGTGATTGACTTTGGAACCAGTTGGGATCGACACTTACCGTTGGCAGAATTTTCATACAATAACAGCTATCATACGAGCATCAACGCAGCGCCATTTGAAGCACTTTACGGTAGAAAGTGCATATCTCCTATCTGTTGGAGTGAAGTAGGAGAAAGAAAACTTACTGGATCAGAAATTATTCATGAAACCACCGAAAAGATCATTCAAATACAACAGTGATTGAAAACGGCGATGAGTCATCAAAAGAGTTATGCTGATGTAAGAAGAAAACCGCTAGAATTTCAAGTGGGCGACAAAGTCATGTTGAAAGGGTCACCGTGGAAAGGCGTTGTACGATTCGGTAAACGAGGAAAGCTAAGTCCTAGGTACGTAGGACCCTTTGAAATCACCGAAAGAATTGGAGCAGTTGCTTATCGATTAAAGCTACCGCAAGAACTTAGTAGTGTTCACGACACATTTCACGTGTCAAATTTGAAGAAATGTTTAGCTGAAGAGGATGTCGTAATTCCTCTTGACGAAATACGAATCAATGATAAACTCCATTTTGTCGAAGAACCTGTTGAAATCATGGACCGTGAGGTCAAACAACTAAAACAAAGCAAAATACCGATAGTTAGGGTTCGTTGGAATGCTAGACGAGGACCCGAGTTTACTTGGGAACGTGAGGATCAAATGAAGCAAAAGTATCCACATTTTTTCACTGATATCGCTCATGAAACAGGTACTACTCAAAATTTCAGGACAAAATTTTCTTTAACAGGGAGGTACTGTAATGACCCGGAAAATTTCGACTTATTTAAACCAATTCTCTATATGATTTAATATTATGTAAATATACATATATATATATATATATATATACATATATATATATATATATATATATACATATATACATATATATATATATATACATATATATATATATACATATATATATATATTATAAGATGTACAAGTAAAACACTAATTGCTACTGTAAAAATGACTTTGCTACAGTAAAACACTATTTGCTACAGTAAAACACTATTTGCTACAGTAAACACTATTTGCTACAGTAAACACTATTTGCTACAGTAAAACACTACAGTGCTACAGTGAAACGACTTCGCTGCAGTGATTTGCTACAGTAAACACTATTGCTACAGTAACACTATTTGCTACAGTACACTATTTGCTACAGTGAACAATATTGCTACAGTAAACACTATTTAATGTCGACGAACTAGAAAACAAGCAGAAATGAGCTGTTCAGCCTAGCCATGCGATCGCATGGCAAAAGCACTGAAAACCCATGCGATCGCATGGGGACAAAAAACACTATTTGCTACAGTAAATATTATGACGACGAACTAGCAAACAAAACGCCATGCGATCGCATGGCAAAAGCACTGAAAACCCATGCGATCGCATGGGGACCAAAATCAGGAAACATGCCTATAAAAGGCAGTTTACTCG
Organism: Rutidosis leptorrhynchoides; assembly: GCF_046630445.1. Taxonomy (NCBI): domain Eukaryota; kingdom Viridiplantae; phylum Streptophyta; class Magnoliopsida; order Asterales; family Asteraceae; genus Rutidosis; species Rutidosis leptorrhynchoides. The sequence continues at coordinate 358,370,426 of NC_092334.1, read as the reverse complement.
ACGAAGTATTTACTTAATTTTTTTTTCTCTCAAAATTTATATTTATATTATAATTATAATTTTAAATTTAAGTTTAATAATAATAAGCTATATACGAGGGTGTTTTTAATTCGGGTTTCAAACCGTTTTAAAATAAGGAAATATTGGGTATTGTTCTTGAATCCAAGCCCAACCATACAGTCGTCTACCATCATTACGTCTACGCAATTTGCCTACAATATTGAGTCTCAATATTGAACCGTGAGTTTATAGTCTCCATTTTTAAATACTCTAAATATTTTTGGGCTGAGAATACATACAATTTATTTTAAACGAAAATAGGACACAAATACATACTAAATTCTACACCGAGTTAAACCAAAAATCCCTTAACTTTGGTAACTAGTAGCTGCCAGTACATAGAATATGGATTGGTGGGCGCGAATAATTGTATATGGATCCATAGGGCTTGACATCCCCGTCCGAGCTAGAGCGCTAGCCTTTTAACGAACGTATATTATTTGAGTTTAAGACACGTTGGTTTGCGTGTATTAAAACGAATGGGGTAATTATCACTATAGCGTTAAGTTTAGTTACCAGGGTGCTCTGTTACGTAGAATCTATTGATAAATTTTTGATGAAATCTTGTGGTCTATCTTTATATATGTTTATGACTCGAGCAATTAAACCTATAACTCACCAACATTCGTGTTGACTTTTTAGCATGTTTTATTCTTAGGTCCTTAGACTGCTTCCGCTGTGATGTGCGTGTTGCCTGCATGGAGTCTCTCATGCTTTGTACAAAGTTTATTGCATTCAAAATAAAACTGCGTTGTGTAATAAATAATTGGACTGTGATGTCAACCTGTAAATTAAAGACTTATGTATTTTGGGGTTTTGCTTATACCTAAGCACTCGCCCACATGTTTATAACTTTCTATGTTTAGAAAGTCACTTATTTTAATGAATGCAATATTTTATTAAAACGTATCATATAGAGGTCAAAACCTCACTGTGGAATCAATGATTAACGTGCCGCGTCAATAGTGATTTTGACGGGTCGTTACAATAAATTCGCCATCATTTCGGGAAAACATCGGACATGATAAATTCGCCATCATTCCGGGAAAACATCGGACATGATAAATTCGCCATCATTCCGGGAAAACATCGGACATGATAAAAAGGGCACATTCGATTTCGTTAATTCAACCATAGAATGTAGTTTCGATTACTTATGTCTATTTTGTAAAATAGTTATAAAATCATTTCATGTATTCGCAGTTCAAAATATATTTCAAAAGCATTTAGTAAAGCAGTTATAAAAACAGTGCATGTATTCTCAGTCCCAAAAATGTAAAGAGTAATAAGGGAATCAAATGAACTCACCATACTATATTTTGTAGTAAAAATACATAAGACGACATTTAACAATGCAAGGTTGGCTTTGGATTCACGAACCTATATCATTCATATGTATATTAAAACATATAATCATAACTGAACAATTGCATTTATTATATCTTTAATTTATATATTATGTATGTTTAATTTGTGTATATAATCATAGTGATTAATATTTATATAGTTATATTAATATATCCATATTTATATATATAACTGTGTTGTTTTATATTTAAAAATCAATAGTTTATTATATGTAAGTATTTATATAAATAATATTAATAATATATATATAGTTATGTAAAATATTTAATATAATTATAATATATGTAATAAGTATATTTTATGCACACAATATTTATTTTTTTAAAAAAAATACTTTTGATGATAATAATGATTTACTAATAATAATAATAACTTTATTAATAATAATACGAATGCTGCTTTTGTTAATACTAGTACTTAAAATATTAATAGAAATCTAATTAATACTGATAATATTAGTAATCATATTACTTAATAATAATACTTATTTCGATAATAATATTAGTAATAATAATAATAATACTAATAATAATCAATATTGTAACTAGGGTTATGATAATAATAATAAAAGGTAACTAAAACTTACATTAGTAATAATAACAGTAATAACTAATATTCATAATACTTAGCAATAATAATTCAGATACATAATGATAATAATTATAATATCCTAATCATCATAGTATTTATATCAATATTAATAATACTAATAATACTTAATGATGTTATTTGTTAATAAAATGATATTAATATTAATATTAATATTATTTATAATTGTAATTATAATCATAATAATGATAACTAATACTCATTAAATATATTAATAATAATTCTAATACATGTGATAATAATAATAACTAATGATAACTATATAAATAACAATAATAAGAATAATAATTAATGATAATAATAATAATAACATAATAATAATAATAATAATAATAATAATAATAATAATAATAATAATAATAATAATAATAATAATAATAATAATAATAATAATAGGCCTTTTCTAAAAAAAAATGCCCCGAGCCGGGATCGAACCCCCGACCACTCGTAAACCCTAACACATACATAAACCATTCCTCCATCCATATTATTTCTGATTTTTATACCCCAGTTTAATTATATAATCAATATCTTATGTCACCATTTTCTTCTTCTTCTATCCGAACACAGACGACCAGGGCACAATTGATCCACTTGACGAATTTATTTTACGAAATAACAACGATTCAAAAATAGTGGTAATTGTTACTTCAATTTACAAACGCGAAAAGAAGAAGAAAAAAAATATAACAAGATCAACCTGCTGTCTCTCGTTCGCGGTTTTGGAAGAAGAAAGAAAAAAATGATTTCAATTTTGGTAACGTTTTAGAAAAAGTTTACAACACAAATTGTATTTCAATTCACCCCTAAAAACTTTCTCAATCATCAATTTTACAGGAAACATCAAAACGGTTATGAATTTTAGGATGAACGAACGGTTGACTTTTTTTGAGATTAACTTTGACTCCAAAATTGATAATCGATTTGATAAATTGTAAACTGAAAACTTGCATATAGTTTAAGTAATAGATTCCCAACAAAACCTCATTATTACATTTTTAAAAATCGTTTGAAAAAGGATTATGGTGAAAAAGTAAGAAGAACAGAGGTAGCGACTAAATGTTCTTCAGTTTTTGATTTGTTTCGATATTTTTAGACTGTGTAAAATGTAATTGCAGTTGTTAGAGGATAATGTGGATTTACTTCTATCAAATACACTGATTTGTATCAATTAACCAATTAGTTGATCTACAAAAATTATTTATCAAGGACAGAAAATATAATAAAAAAATAAAAGGTGAAAGGTATCTCTAACTGATTTTGTTTTGAATTGTAGATTAAATTTGATGTTTAACAATAGTTGAGACGGAAGACAAAATCCAGTACGATCGATTACATCATGAAACAGCAAGGGTATCGGTTTGTGTTTACAGCTGTATAAATATATATATATATATATATATATATATATATATATATATATATATATATATATATATATATATATATATTACATTAGATTCTGTAATATTAATTAATAATATAAGTTTATTAATAAAAACTGTTAATAGTATTTATTTTTAATAAAAATACTAGTAATAATAATATTAGAATTAATAATAATAATAATAATAATAATAATAACATCTTTATTGAAATTATACTAATATTAATAAGAATACAAGTAGTTGTAAAAATGATAATAATAATAATGTTGTTAATGATAACCATATTAAATTGTATTATTCTTATTATATTAATGTTGATAACTATAACAATAATGATGATGATTGTAATATTATTCATGTTACTAGTAATATTATTAATTATAATAATATTAGTAATAGTAATATAACAATTTATATCTATATCCTTTTTCATAATAATATTAATAATACTAATATAGATGTTAATGTTGAAAGTAATAATATTATTACTATAACAATTATGGTTTAACTTATAATTTCATTTATTATATTAGATATTAACATTACATTTTAGTAATTACTATATGATACATATTATAATAATAATAATAATAGTAATTCTTAATGACAATACTTAATAATAATAATTCTTAATTCGAATGATTAAATTTTATTATTTTCAATTATTATGTATTTATCTCTATATACGTATACACATGTACATATTTATTTAAAACTAATTGTTCGTGAATCGTCGGGAATAGTCAAGGTCAAATGCATTCATGAAAAAAAAATAGTTCCAACATTTTGAGACTCGGTTTAATAGACTTTGCTTATCGTGTCGGAATCATTAAAAGATTAAGTTTAAATTTGGTCGAAAATTCCCCGGTCGTCACAATTTTCTTGATATTTTAGAGGTTAAATAGAATACAAGAGTCGTGTAACATGGCACATGATGACGTTATGATCTGTGAATCATCACGTTTCATTTAGAAACTCAATATAATCACGTTGATCAAGTATCATTATATTATAATAACTCATGCTTCAGTTCCCAACACTACTTCAAAAATATTCATATTTTAAACTCGAAGGTTTAAGAATTTGGAAACTAAAATAGTTTCTTTTATGATGTAACACATATAACGCGAGGAGATAAATGATTTCAGATAAGAATAGCTATGAAAATATCTTCAGAAATATGGAGGATATTTATAATGAAAGATACGATGATATTTTATAATATCTAATATCAGAGGATGATGAAAAATATTGTCCGCGGGGGTTTAGAGTCAGGAGCAAGGTATTCGTTAATGACTTCAGCAGATACTGAATCATTTGGATTCTTTAAAGGCAGGTTTAATCTTTGTGATTTGTCCACAACCTCCTTCATACTTTGCTCAATCCGTTTTCCAGTTCCAGACCTTCTCTTTTTCTGAGCTTTGCCAACACACTATTCTTTATCATCAAACTTTTTACTGTCAAGGTCGTTTATAGTTTTTGCTACCTCATCAGCATTTCGAGAACTATTCCGCAGTTCGGGGTGTTTTTCAGAAACTTCACATTCGAAGTGTGTAAGTCCGTTATATGTACACACATAACTATTGGCGTAGACATGCTGCGAGATTTCAAAATACTGATTGCTAATTTCCGATGATTCGTATGGCAATTCGCGTTACAAGGTGCAGATGAATAAATGATGGGGTTTAAATATAATGATTTTTTGAAAAAATCAAAGATCAGTGGAGTTGTTGGTAAATTTATTGCTAATGTGGTGGAACATAAACGGTTCTCCGGTAACGATGGTGAAAGGGCCACGTATATATCGAGGTTATAATAAGATGTTTCAACTGAAAATTCGAAGTTGTCTTGCTGGAGCTGTGACAAAACTGGTTACTTTGAAAAGGATCGCAAAGTTATTTTTTGCTAATAAATGCCAAAGAATCTTACGCAGATACGTGTTTAAACTTTTACTTTGGTTTCAAGAGTTTTTCAGGTACATAACTGTGGGTAACATGTGGTTGGATCATCATCTCGATTGCTCATTATTTGAAGTGTCTTCAGGAATTTTGTAGGGTTGAACACAGATTGTAATCGTTAATATACATGTGATGTTTTAGCACAGTTTTGAAGTCAAAGTATAGCTTTGAAAGATGTAAGATTCTAAAAGTGATGATACCGGTTATATCTCGAATTGAATTTTGAGATTTTAGAATCAAAATTATGTAATCGGATTTGAATGAGTATGGTTGTTTTGATTTCTATAAAAGAATGTATGTTGTTGAGAAAATAGTGAGTATAGTTGATGATTGCTGAATCAGATTCGAAGAATGTAACATATTAATTGTGAATTTATATATTTCTCAGGTATTACCTACCCGTTAAAAAAAAATTTCACAATTAATATTTTGTACAAAAGAATTTTTATTACAGTCTTTATGAAAATATATATATGTATATTTTCTTCAGATGTAACATAGATTTAATGAGTTAATATTAAATTAAACTCATTTAATTTACGGTTGAAACTAGAATTGAATAATTCCTAAGGACATTAGAAATTACATAACTTCTACGGAGTATTTCTTCAATGTAATTGAAATTATGAATCAATACTTCGTCATTTGTTGATGTATGATGTTTGGTTCGTGGAACTCTTGTGAATTTCGCAAGGTACAAATGATGTTCTTTGAAAAATTTCGAGTACATTGATGATGAAAGTGTAAAATCAAACATATATTTGAATAATACATTTGATTTATTATGAATTGAAATTTATTGAAATGAGACAGAGATTGTAGTTAATGATGGTTAAGTTGCGGACGAAGAACGTACATTATTGCATATTTGTAATATGAATTAACTGAGTAGTTAAGATCCATACATAATAGCTTAGTACGGAAGGATTTATTTTGTTCTCAACATTTATATATATATATATATATATATATATATATATATATATATATATATATATATACATACATATAATTTTTCAGAGGGAATGAGTTAATACTTTATAACTCGTTGATACAATATACGCGTTATTGATTCGTAATGATGTCCACAGTGATTCTTGAACTGGCGGAGCTTTTGATGTTATAAATGCTGCTGATTCTGACGATGCTGATGGCACTGACTGTGCTGGTGATGTTAACGGTACTGTTGATGCTGTTGGTAAAACAAGTCTAGCTTGTAAATCACGCATCATTCTTGTCTGGGTTTCTACTCTTCCTTCTATCATTTTGGTTTACTCATCTGATTTCTGGTTAGGGTTAGATTAGATAATCTCTAAGACTTTAGAGACTACATAATCGTCGCAGAATGTTTCTCCAATGAAGTTATGAATCAACACTTCATCGTTTATTGTTGTTGGTATTCCTTGGTATCTACAGAGCGTATGACATTGGTGCTCGTGGGAAAGATTGTAAAATTGAGGTTTACAACGCGTTTATGGTTGGGGGTGGTAATGGTACTGTTGGCGTTGATAATGGTGGTACTGGTTATGCTACTGATGCTGCTGCTGGTGTTTGTAGCATTTGCACCATGTTCTCCAAAGCCACTACCTGAGCGCGAAGCTCGTTGACTTCCTCTATTACACCGGGGTGATTGTCGGTTCGGACGAGCGGATAAATAAAATCTAAAATTTTATGTAGTATATAATCGTGACGAGATACTCTGGAAATGATAAAGAAAATGGTGTTTTGAACAGGGTCACCGGTAAGTGCTTCAGGTTCATCATTAAGAGGGCAATGTGGTGGATGGAAGGGGTCACCTTCTTCTTGTCTCCAATGATTAAGGAGGCTATGAACTCATCCCCAATTCATCCAGAATAGATGATGACTGATTGGTTGATCCATTCCGGTCACACTGTTTTCGGAGCTTGAGTGGGATTCCATTTCGGAATCTGAGGGACTTGAATTGATGACGAATTGCATTTCGTACGATTGAATAAAGGATTTTTTCGATATGAAATAATTTTCAGGCTATCGGGTGGTATTCTAATTACATAGAATATCTATATATATAGAGCAAAAGATTTCGTAGATTACGGAGGAATTTACGGAATATGTAAGGCAAAGTTTACAGCAATAGATACGATAAGATATGATTTAGCAGATACGCTAAGATATGAATTTTGTCTATACACTATTCATGCAATCAATGCAGCAAGACGTGTTTAGACAAAGAATGATAAGCAGGAAATTTTTCCTAAGGATGATAAGTAGATGATTTTCGACATAATAATGATAAGCAAAACTTTTGACATGCAGACACGGTCGAAGTCCAGACTCACTAATGCATCCTAACGACTTATCAGTTAGACACACTAATACAGACCTGGTTCGCTAAGACCACCGCTCTGATACCACATGTAAAGACCCGTCCTAATCCATAAGAACGAATACAATAACATATGATTACATTGTGAGGTATTTGACCTCTATATGATACATTTTACAAACATTTCATTCTTTTTGAAAGACAAACTTTTATTACATCGAAAGTTGACAAGCATGCATACCATTTCATAATATCCATCTATAAATGATTTAATCTATCATTTACTTAATCATAATTTTTACTGAATTCAACGACTTGAATGCAACGTCTTTTGAAATATGCCATGAATGACTCCAAGTAATATCTTTAAAATGAGCAAATGCACAACGGAAGATTTCTTTCAAACCTGAGAATAAACATGCTTTCAAGTGTCAACCAAAAGGTTGGTGAGTTCATTAGTTTATAATAATCATTCATTTCCATTATTTTAATAAACCACAAGATTTTTATTAAACATAATTCCAATAGCAGAATCCTCTCGTCTGCATAAAGGTAAAACCCTTTCCAATAATATAATAGACCACAAGATTTTCATTTTATAAATATAATCCTCAAGCAGAATCCTCTCGTCTGCATTAAGGTAAAATCATTCATATGTTGAACACCTGGTAACCGACATTAACATAATGCATGTAGAATAACCCCAAAACAGAATCCTCTCGTCTGTATAACAGAATCCTCTCGTGTGTATAATAATTGAAGTACTAAATCATCCATACCTCGGATGGGGTTTGTTAGGCCCATAGATTTATCTTTAGAATTCGCGTCAATTAGGGGTACTGTTCCATAATTCTTAGGTTACCAAGCTAAAGGTGTCACACCCCCAGTTAGGGCCTGGGCGAAATGTGATTCAATATCATAATACATACCAACATATTATAAAATGAGAACAATAACTATATGAATAAAACCAAATTGTATTTGAATAAACGCAGCGGAAGAATTAATAATGTCGTTACAAGAATTATAAATTGTTCAAATGCAGAAAAGTAAATATGCGATAAGTCTTGATCCTAGCCAAGTAAGTCATCACATAAGCAGTAGATATAGAGGTCCTGATCATTCAGTACCTGAGACAAACATGCTAAAAGTGTCAACCAAAAAGGTTGAGTGAAATTCATAGGTTTAACAAATATGTTTGACCGTTTGTTTTTAGACCACAAGATTTGTTATAAAAGTAGATCACGCAGATCCAAAAGTAGTACTGATTCGTGATATTTTAGACTAAACGTTTGTTTTGTTGCCCCGATGATAAATTGGCAGTACCTTATCACCATGTTTAAATCATTATTAAGTAATACAAAGACATCGCGGTCAAATGTATCGGGGACGTTACTCCCGATAGGCCTACCTCCAATAATTAAGAATGCCTTATCCTGAAAGCAATTAAAAATATCACTGTGGGGTCTTAGTAGTATAAGCTAGTCATAGTACAGTTTAGGTTCGTACTTGTGTCTAAGTTGTTTAAAGTATAAAAGCAGCATGTGTCTCACCCCAGTAAGTATAAAAAGTGCTATAGCAATAAGAGTGGGGCTATGAAAGTCACCTTAGTAATTCGATGAGATAAAGTAATCCTTATAGAGGAAGTATGGATGATCGAAACACGGAATAAGTCAACCTAAGAATAAGTTGAGAATAGTTTAGATGTTTTGCCCGTATTATGATAAGTGTAAGTATTTTCTTTTATAGTAAGTTTAAAGAAGGTTTATCGTTTTGGAAAGGCTTTTCGTACTAGACAAGCTTCCAATCTAACACTTTCAATTTAAAATGGCCTTTTCAGGTCATAGGTTTCTGAGCCACAGGATCCTTTAACTCGGTAATCCAAACTCTCCGCCTAGACTTTCGAGCGTCCATCCACTCGAGAAAGATCAAGATCTATACCCATCTAATATACCGTTCCAATACGTTTTTAGGTGCGTATAGGAATACAACACTTTAAATACTTTATACAATAAGTATTTACTTAAGTTCGATTGTATTATCGTTATTAAGATTGTTTGGTTTTTAAATCCTAATAATAAGTAGGATATATTTAAGTAGGTAAACAAGTGTTATACATAGAAATTGTGTTTTATGAATGGGTATGTATTAATATCAAGTAAATATGTATATATATATATATATATATATATATATATATATATATATATATATATATATATATATATATATATATATATATATATATATATATATATATATATATTGATGTGGTAGCGGAGTGGTATAAAATAGTTATTAATTTTAGCAGAAAATACTATTAAATACGATACAATTTTACACAAGATATTTATTTATTTAGAGAACGGATATACTTAAACCTTGCTACAACATTATAGGCAGTGTACCTAATCGTACAGTAGTGTAGTTTTTAGTAAGTCCGGTTCGTTCCACAGGGAATCTTTTTAAACAAAGCTTAACGCTATATTAGTTTACTTTTATAAAAATACAAATATATATATAAGTAATATTATTATTATAAAGGGGGAGTTTTTACCGTTTAATGACCGGTTTGTCGATTTTAAAACTTTAGTCACAGTTAAAACCAAATGTAAAATATTAAAAATAAATACAAGACTTAAATTAAAGCATAAAGTAAATAACGATAATGAAATTGCGAATAATAAAAGTGCGATTAAATACAATAACAATAAATAAAGTGCGATAATTAGAAGTGCAATTAAATATAAAATAAAGGAAATTAAATATGAAATAAAAGAATTATGCTTATTTAAACTTCCGTAATCATGATGTTTGACGTGTTGATTTTAGTTTTATGCCCATGGGTTAATTGTCCTTTGTCCTGGATTATTTAATATGTCCGTCTGGTTTTTGTCCATAACAGTCCATCAGTCATAAATATAAAGTGCGAGTGTCCTCGTCAAATTAACCTTATACCCGAAGTTAAATATTCCAACTAATTGGGGATTTAAACTGTAACAAGATTTTAATACTTTGTTTAATAATTACACCAGGTTGTCGACTGAGTGTAACCCAAGGTTTTAATATTTTGTTATCAATTATACCAAGTGTCCTTTGTACATAATTTCACCCCTATTTTAATTATTCTAGTGGCTATTAATCCATTCCCGTGTCCGGTTAAATGAACGATTATTCATACATATAAATACCCCGCCCATCGTGTCCGATTGAGTGTATATGGTAATTTATAGGGACGCCCAATTGTAAATCTTTATATTAACATTAACAAACTATCATTTAGTTAAACAAATATAAAGCCCATTAATAGCCCATAGTCTAATTTCCACAAGTGTCGTTCTTTTGTCCAAAACCCAATTATGGTACAAAGCCTAATTACCCAATTTTAGTAATTAGCCCAACATCATGATTACTTCGTTTTAAATAAGCATAATAATAACTTAGCTACGAGACATTAATGTAAAAAGGTTGAACATAACTTACAATGATTAAAAATAGCGTAGCGTTACACGGACAGAATTTCGACTTACACCCTTACAACATTCGCTAACATATCCTTATTATTAGAATTATAATTAAAATTAAAATTAAAATATAAATTATATATATATATTTTACGTATATATGAGAGAAGAAGAAAAAGATGATATTTTACGATCAGAATGCGCGAGCTTTATAGGGGGTTTCTGAATTTGGGGCTCCGCGACTCGCGGTGAAATACCCTTCAAACTCCGCGAGTCGCGGAGAATGAAATTACAGCTCAGTCCCTTTGGAGTCTTTCTTGCCGACGGTTTTTATTACTTATTATAATATATAAATAATTATAAGAATTATTTAAATAATATATTATATTTATGTGCATAGTTGACTTGTAATTTTTAGTCCGTTGCGTCGAGCGTTGAGAGTTGACTCTAGTCCCGGTTCCGAATTTTCGAACGTCCTTGCGTACAATTTAATATCTTGTACTTTGCGTTTTGAATCTTGTACTCTTGTAATTTCGAGACGTTTCTTATCAATAATTGGAACCTTTTTGATTGTCTTTTGTACTTTTGAGCTTTTTGATCGTTTGCGTCTTCAATTCGTCGAATCTGTCTTTTGTCTTCACCTTTTATTATTTAAACGAATATCATGAAAATATAATACAATTACATATGAAAACCTATTATTTAGGAGGGATATTGCTATGAAATATATGTTCCTTTTTAGCCTTATCAAACATCCCCACACTTGAGCGTTGCTTGTCCTCAAGTAATACAGAACTTGAAATAAAAACATACATGAATCACTTTTTTTATTCATCACACTTTGTACATCAGTGATTTTGATATGGTGGTATAAACAATGATAGTAACGATAGAACCATGGTTAAAGGTGGGTGTGTCATCCACAGTTGCCTCGGGTTTAGGTCAACGACACTTGCAATCAAATAGCCGATTTACTTCCGGTTTCCAAAGCAAAGTGCACATTTGAAAGGCGGTTTACAGTCCCACATGACTATGAAAATTTAGATCCGTTAGGAAATTGGATCTTTATGAAAACTTTTGATCTTTTAAAAATTTAATCTAGCTTTTACCCTAGACACGTTTTTCGGAATAACCCTTCACCGGTGTTTGCAAAATATTTTTGTGGGTTGTGTGGGTTTCAGATTTGAAAATTTTAGCTCAACACTTGTGGTTTTGTGTCACCCACTTGCTAACCTTGTATTAGGAAAGCAACACGTCTAGTATACTTGCTCCGTATATTACCTTTCGATAAACTACCGTCCGGTTGTAAAGGAAAGCGTTGAACAAGCAACTGTTAAGGCAATGTCCCCTGACATGCTTTTAATTATGGTCTATAACGTGTCGGACATGATTACTATCCTTTGTAGGAGCAATAGTAAAGCTCACCCTAGGAATTTTTCGGTATGGCACAAGGTCCTGTCTTTGACCACTATGCAACCACCGTTCTTACGGTTGACACCCGTTTTAGTTCAGGTGACCTAATGAATTCCAGGTGAATTCCTAGGATTTTACGTTCAATGGTAATGAACGCATTGAAAATAGGGTTTTCATAAAACAAATCGGTTTGTAATTTTGATCAAAATATTTTCTCGTTCAAGCTCAAGTTTAGATATCATTGAATTCCATGAGTTTGAATTCTCAATCTTTAAGGTCAATCTCTAGGATTGAGTAATATCAGTCTTAAAAGCTGATTTTTAATCTTTAAGGAGATTATCCTTTCTGGGGATCTGATTCATTAGTCTTATCCAGCTAATTTGCATGGTGCCCCCCATTGTACGAGATAAATCCTTCTCATGGTTAGGATAAATCTGACCACTTGGCGACCCTGTTTAATGCTGAGGTCCGTGGATTTTCTGCTGATTTTAGTGATGACTTTTCTAGATTTTTCGTCAACCTACAGCTGGTCTGGACGACAACTTCATGACCTAAATCAAGAAGCGCGTGTCTTTTTCAGAAGACTTTAATTCCTTTTAATGATGGAATTGATTCATCGTGTAGATCCATCTTTTCTTTTCTTTCATCGGGTAAAACAGTTTAGTTTAGTCCAAAGCAAAAGTATTTTCAGTTATTTGTTACAGATATATGTGACATATGTTTAAGATAACTTGGTAAATTTTCCCACACTTGGCTTTTATTTTCCTTTTTATCGTCCTCTATTCCATTTTAAATGAATTTTAACATTTTGGTTTGTTTCTCAATTTATGTTCTTTCCTAGGTAACAATAATTTCGGTGTTAAAACCTAGTTTTATCGTTCATAAATATGTATAAACATGATTTTGAGTTCATTTAATTGAAAATTTTGAAAAATTTTACTAGAATTGGGTAGTCAGTATATAAGACTAGGGCTGTTCTTTATTATCAGAGAGCACTAGATTCTAATACAACTACTGCTTTACTAGTATTTTTAATGGTAACCAAGTGTATAAAGTAAAAAATTTTTAAAATCCAAAAGAATTTAACCCCTTCCCACACTTAAGATCTTGCAATGCCCTCATTTGCAAGAAATCAGTAACAATTTAAATTATTGAGGGTGATTTATGTGAAAATGATTAAATTTTACCAAAGTTTCCAAATATATTGGCGTTTGTTTGTTGAATGATAAATGGTGCACATCATTTGTTCATTCCGTCTTGTTGTTATTTCACATATATTTTGCTTCTTGTCGTCAAAATTAGTTGCTTTTGCTGAACTTAATGCCAGTCTTTGAAAATACGTTGTTTTACCCTGTTGTGTACATAAGATAAACTGCAAACATATATACATATTTTTGAAGTTTGGTATATTACCCCACATTCAAAAATTATTAAAATCTAAGAATAAAAGTTAGACAATTATAAAAACTATTACAATATTAACAAAAGTATTAAACGTATCAATCATTACAAATTACAAAATAAAAAAAAATAATAAGTAAACTAAGGATGATATTGGTACCAATAGGGGTTCCAGGCATAACCATAGGTGCTATAGAATGCTTCGGCAGGGTCATACGTAGGATACGGTGGCTGCATCTCTATAGACCAGGGAGGGAAGATGGGTTTCGGTGTAGGAATATAGTTTCTACCTATATGTTGGCAATGAGCTATGATTTGGTTCTGATGAACTTGCCAATCTTCAAATGCTCTCTGTCTAGCATTTTCGTATTCCTGAGAAGCTATAAACCTTTGCATTTCTTGCATCTCATTCCCCCCTCCTACATTACCTTGCTGTTGGTTTCTCTCCACCTGTGGATGTCTACCATGGTATTGTACTGCGGCGTTATTTCGCCTCTTCAAAACTTTCGCACCATGGTATACATTTAAACCTATAGTATCGCGGGGTTCCGGTTCTTCTACTAATAATCCCCCCCGACTTATATCCACACCGAGATATTCACCAATCAAAGTAATAAAAATACCACCTCCTATTATGCTATGCGGTCGCATCCCCCGAACCATAGCTGATAAATAATAACCCACACAATATGGTATACTTACAGCGCTTTGTGGGTCTCGAATACACATATGGTAAAACAAATCCTGTTCATTTACTTTTTCCTTGTTCTTACCCCTTTGTGTAATCGAATTAGCTAAAAACCTATGAATCACTCTTAATTCGGCTCTATCTATATCCAAATAAGAGTAATTTCCCCCTTTGAAACGGTGATGGCTTGTCATTTGACTCCACACACCGTGTGTATCAAAATTTTCATCTATCTTTCTACCGTTTAGTATCAACCCTCTACAATCGGCAGATGCTAACTCCTCAGGCGTATATATACGTAAAGCCTGAGCCATGTCCAGTAAAGACATGTGGCGCATCGAACCGCCTAACAAAAATCTAATAAAAGAACGATCGGTTAAACTAGCTACCCGATCATTCAACTCTATACTACATAACAATTCTTCACACCATACTTTATATACAGATCTACGCATGGTGAATAAACGTACCCAGTCATTAAAAGTAGAATTACCATACCTCTGTACAAGTAATTCCCTAATTGGCCCGGCCAATTCTACAGCTTCTAAGGGTCCCCATTCTATGACCCTCGGTACCTCAACAACCTTAGAATGAAGAGTATGCAAACCCCTTTGGTATTTTGGATAATCTATCCAAAGTCTGTCAAATCTCAGGTTCGGGTGCAACTCTTCCAAGTGCATATCAGAAAAGGTCATGACTGGATGAGGTATATCCTGCTTGTAGTAGTTATCCACCTCCTGTTGTTCCACATTCTCAGCAGGAGCATTGCGGGCTTGGGATGAAGATTCACCCCTTTCAGTTTGCAAAACACATCAAACACAATTTTTGTGCATCCAAATATGCATTAGTGTCAGCAAAATCATCAATCAAAATAATTACAATGACATGATCAATTTATATCAAACTTAAGCTCATTTTCATATTTTCATCAAATCTACACTTTTTCAAATAAGCATATACGAAAATGTTCGCCAAGTTCATAAGCATTCAATTCAAATAACATGTCAAAATAATCATTACTAGCAATTAAACAAGTTTCAAATGGCATTATCTCTCAAAAATCAAGTTCATGAATTTTAGACTTGAAAAAGTCCACTTTAATTCTCAAAATCATGTTTAGGCTTAAAGTTTGGATCATTTAACTACCTAAACATGTTACACTACTTAATTTAGCAACAATTCATGACAAAAATCGGCCATAACCTGTTTATATCAAAAAGCCCCAAATTGCTCAAGAACACAAACCCTAGATTACTCAAAATTTGAAGTTTAAGGCTTCTAATCATGTTAAATAGCATCAATCTAGGTTATACAAGCATAATACATAAACAATTAAAGCATAATTACACTAAAAAGCATCAAAATCAAATTTGGGAAAAAATTGCTCAAGAACACCAAATTTCGGATTAAATGGTGTTTAGGTGTAGAAATTTACCGTTCTTCTTGAGTAATTCCTAGATAGCATCCTTCTCAACATGATTTTAGTAAAAAATTTGGTGATTAACGGTTAAAAATTGTGATTTTGGGGGTTTTTTCTCGGGTTTTTTCGTGGGTTTGTTCGCAGTTATTTTGCTGTTGTGGGGAGTGAACCGATCAGTTTCAGCTCTTTATTTTTTTTCTGATTTCCGGTCCTCCCGCGACTCGCGGTGAATAACCCTTCAAACTCCGCGAGTCGCGGAGTTTGATATATATATATATATATATTTTTTATATATAATCATTAACTTATAAAACAATTAAGTATTTAATTTTAAAATTTTGTTTCCCTTGTTATTTAGGACGAGGTCGTTTCGGATCGATGTCCTAGTCCGTCCCTCGACAAAATTTTAAAATTTGTCTTTTTGTAGCGATTGTTTTAAAAGCTAAGATTTTTGGGTTTTTTCAATGTTTTTGGCATACTTTAATTCAATAAGATTAAAAACAATGATAATAAAAGTTCTCGTCCCTCCCTCGGGTAAAGCAATTTCGGTTCAAAGACCTAGTCTTCAACTTACGACGAATTTTAAAAATCATATTTTTAACTTAATGAGATAAAGTAAATTTTTGTTTTTAAATTCACACAATTTAAATATAAAATTCAAAATTAATATTAAAAATTCACACCGAACTTACAATTTAAAATGCATAACATTAAAAATTCATATTTTAATAATTAAAAATTCACACCAAACTTAATTTAAAAATTCATATTATAAATTCACACCAAACTTATATTAATTTTTCAAATATTTACAATTTTAAAAATATTGTTTTTACAAAGTTTACAATATTAATTTAAGATTTAAATATTAATTTTAAAAACATGGTAAAAATAAAATTAAAAATCTTTTTGTCTTTTTATCCCACTTTAATCAATCAAATATTATCAAAAATATGCGCCCCTCTTTTCGGTAAAGTAATTTCGGTTCCAAGACCTAGTTTAACTCATGACGAATTTTTGAAATATTTTGGGTTGATTGATTAAAGATATTTATACCTTAAGAATAAACGTTAAATTTCGCAGTGATGTAATAAATTTTTGAATGATATCAATAATTTCGGTCGCCAAACCTAATTTTATTCAATACCAATTTAATACTTTTTAGCGAACAAATTAGCGTTTATTATCAAAAGGTTAAAAATAAAATAAATAAAAGTAAAAACTGTACAGACATACCTGTGAAATAGATTTCTTAGTTATATGATCTATCACATTCATAAGATAGTCGGTTTAATTGGTTTTCCATGGCTACATAGGCGTAACCTCGAGCATTCAGTGTCTTTTCTTCTAAACATATGAACGGTCCGTCTCTGCATAAAGTAACAAATTCGGTATTTGAATAGGTTTGATTATTTGAACATTTACCTCCATGTGACCATTTTCCGCATTTGTGACATCGTTCTAGGTGTCGTGCTCTTCTTTTCGCTGCAGATTTTGATTTTCCTTTACCAAATTGTAACTTATTATCTTCGCATCTGGATTCTTTTCTAACTCCGTCCATTCTTTCTCTGATTACTGATACTATTTCACTTGGTAGTATGTCATTATTTCTTTTAGTGATCAAAGCGTGTAGCATTAGACCATGGTTTAGTTCACAGGCAGTCTTCATTTTGTAAAAACCTAAAAAAAATAAAATTCAGAATGGGGGGAGAAGACTAGTTCTTTAGGGTCTGCTAGGGAAAGACCATTCGGGTTCCATTTTCGAGAACTACACGAAAACAGACAATCTAACTCTAACAGAAATACATATTATCCTTTAAAGACTTGATTCTCCCCACACTTAGTTAGCTGTGGTGTCGAAATTGTGATTAACTTCGTTGTCGACTTCCATCGGACCATGTATGTTATGTTTAACTCTGTGACCATTAACTTTAAATTCAATCCCATTTGAATTTATTAATTCTATCGTTCCGTATGGGAAAACTCTTTTGACTATGAATGGTCCAGACCATCTTGATTTCAATTTTCCAGGAAATAGCTTGAATCGTGAATTAAAAAGAAGAACTCTGTCTCCTTCTTTAAATTCTTTTGAACTTCTGATTCTTTTATCATGCCATTTCTTCGTTCTTTCTTTATAGATTAACGAATTTTCGTATGCTTCATGTCTTAATTCTTCTAATTCGTTTAGTTGACTTAATCGTAGACGTCCGGCTTCATGTAAATCAAGATTACATGTCTTCAAAGCCCAAAATGCTTTGTGTTCAATTTCTACTGGAAGATGACATGCTTTTCCATAAATAAGTCTAAAAGGTGTGGTTCCAATTGGAGTTTTGTAGGCTGTTCTAAAAGCCCAGAGTGCATCCTCCAATTTAATGGACCATTCCTTCGGATTTGATCCTACGGTTTTCTCTAGAATACGTTTTAAAGCTCGGTTGGTATTTTCAACTTGTCCACTTGTTTGTGGATGATATGCGGTGGAGATTTTATGAGTTACTCCATATCTTTTAAGAACTTTCTCAAGTTGATTATTACAGAAATGAGTACCCCGATCACTTATTAAAGCTTTCGGTGTTCCAAACCTTGCAAAAAGACGTTTTAAAAAGTTGACTACAACTCGTGCATCGTTAGTTGGGAGAGCTTGTGCTTCCGCCCATTTAGATACATAATCAATGGCTACGAGTATATATAGATTATTATGAGATTTTGGAAATGGACCCATAAAGTCAATACCCCAAATGTCAAATACTTCACATACTTGGATGACATTTTGTGGCATTTCATCACGTTGACTTATTTTTCCAGCCCTTTGACATGCATCACAGGATTTGCAAAGAAGGTGTGCGTCTTTGTAAATTGTAGGCCAATAGAATCCAGCTTCATAAACTTTTCTTGCTGTTAGTTGAGGCCCATAATGCCCTCCTGTTGGTCCTGTGTGACAATGGTTTAATATTTTACTAGCTTCATCTCCAAATACACATCGGCGTATTATTCCATCGGGAAAACTTTTAAACAGATGTGGATCTTCCCAGAAATAGTGTTTTATATCACTGAAGAATTTCTTTCGTCTTTGGTACGATAATCATTTTTCAAGAAATCCACAAACCAAGTAATTTGCATAGTCTGCAAACCATGGGATTTCTTTATAATCTATCTTCAATAGATATTCATCAGGAAAATTGTCTTGTATGGCTGATTCATTTAGAACTTCTAATTCGGGATTTTCAAGACGAGAAAGATGATCAGCGGCGAGATTTTCTGCTCCTCTTTTATCTCGGATTTCAATATCAAACTCTTGTAAGAGTAAGATCCAACGGATTAATCTTGGTTTAGCATCTTGTTTTGAAAATAAGTATCTAAGAGCAGAATGGTCGGTATAGACCACCGTTTTTGCTAGAACGAGATATGATCGAAATTTGTCAAAAGCAAAGACAATAGCAAGGAGTTCTTTTTCAGTAGTTGTATAGTTCGTTTGTGCTCCTTGTAACGTCTTACTAGCATAATATATAGGTTGAAATCGTTTTTCAATCCTTTGTCCTAAAATGGCTCCCATTGCAAAATCACTTGCATCGCACATTAGTTCAAATGGTAGATTCCAATTTGGTGTTATCATGATCGGTGCATTAGTGAGTTTCTCTTTAAGAATATTAAAAGATTTGATACACTCATCTGAAAAGATGAATAGAGCATCCTTTTCTAGGAGTTTATTCATAGTAGTGGCAATTTTAGAAAAATCTTTTATGAAACGTCGGTAAAAACCGGCATGCCCTAGAAAACTCCTAACTCCTCTAACATTGGTGGGATGTGGAAGTTTAGCAATTACATCTACTTTAGCTCTATCCACCTCAATTCCTTCTTTTGAAATTTTATGTCCAAGAACGATGCCTTCTTTAACCATGAAATGACATTTCTCCCAATTAAGTACTAGATTTGATTGTTCGCATCTAAGAAGCATTCGTTCAAGATTAGCTAGACATGATTCAAATGTATCACCGAAGACTGAAAAGTCATCCATGAAAACTTCCATGCATTCTTCTATCATGTCGTGAAAAATCGCCATCATGCACCTTTGAAAGGTTGCAGGGGCGTTGCAAAGTCCAAATGGCATGCGTTTGTAAGCAAAAGTACCATAAGGGCACGTGAATGTGGTTTTCTCTTGATCTTCGGGTGCTATTGGAATTTGAAAATATCCGGAAAATCCATCTAGAAAACAATAGTAACTATTTCCGGCTAATCTTTCCAACATTTGATCAATAAAAGGTAAGGGAAAGTGATCTTTTCTGGTGGCGTCATTTAATTTTCTATAATCAATACACACACGCCATCCTATTACAGTTCTAGTAGGAATAAGCTCATTTTTCTCATTTGTAATGACAGTCATGCCACCCTTCTTAGGCACGCATTGAACTGGGCTTACCCATGGACTATCAGAGATTGGATAAATTAAACCTGCATCTAGCAGTTTAATAATCTCTTTCTTAACTACATCTTGCATATTAGGATTTAGTCTTCATTGGCGTTGCACATACGTTTTATGACCTTCTTCCATAAGGATTTTATGTGTGCAATACGAAGGACTTATTCCTTTAATATCATGAATCTTCCATGCAATGGCTGGTTTATGAGCTTTCAACACAGAAATGAGTTGTGATTTCTCATTTTCAGTAAGAGAAGACGATATTATTACAGGTAATTCAGATTCACCATGTAAATAAGCGTATTCCAAATGGTTTGGAAGTGGCTTTAACTCTAATTTCGGAGGTTCTTCTATCGATGATTTATATCGATATCTGTCTTCTTCTTTTAGCATTTGAATTTCTTCTGTTGTTGGTTCATATCCATTAGCTATAAGTGTAGCTAACATTTCAGCTTCATCAATTGGTTCATTACCTTCTCCTAAAGAGCATTCTCCTGTTCCTTGTAATTCTGGAAATTCTTCTAATAATTCTGCATGTGCATCTATAGTTTGAATATAATAACATGTATCATCTGCAGATTGTGGTTGTTGCATTGCTCTATCAACTGAAAAGGTAACACTCTCATCCTCTATACTTAGGGTCAGTTTCTTACCGAACACGTCTATCATTGCTTTAGCCGTGTTTAAGAATGGTCTTCCTAATATGAGAGGAACTTGAGAATCTTCTTCCATGTCCAGAACAACAAAATCTACTGGAAATACTAAAGTACCAACTTTAACTAGCATGTTCTCCATTATCCCTCTAGGATATTTTATTGATCTATCGGCTAGTTGTATGCTTATTCTGGTTGGTTTCAATTCTCCAATGTCTAGTTTAGCGTATAGTGAATAAGGCATTAAATTTATACTAGCACCTAAGTCTGCCAATGCTTCTATTGAACTAAGACTACCCAGAAAACATGGAATTGTGAAACTTCCTGGATCAGATAGTTTTTCTGGTATCTTATTCAACAGCACTGCTGAACAATTAGCATTCATAGTAACAGCCGAGAGTTCTTCCATTTTCTTTCTATTTGAGATTAAATCTTTCAAGAATTTAGCATATCTAGGCATTCCTGAAATCACATCAATGAAAGGAAGATTTACATTTATCTGTTTAAACATATCCAAGAATTTAGATTGCTCGGCTTCAAGTTTTTCTTTCTTCATTTTACTCGGATAAGGAAGTGGTGGTTGATATGGTTTAACATAAGGTTTAGCCTTAGCTGTGTTATCTTCATTAATCTTTTCAACTACTGGTTCTTTTTCCTTATCTTGATCAGGTTGTGGTTCTTGTGGAGTAGGAATGGCTTCATCAGAAGTTACAGGTATTTCAGGTGGTTTAAGTGTTGTACCACTTCTTATGGTAATGGCTTTAGCTGTTTCATTCCGGGGGTTAGCGTTTGTATCACTAGGTAGACTTCCCGGTTTTCTTTCACCTATTAACCTTGCTAGGTTACTTACTTCTTGTTCCAGATTTTGAATAGAAGCTTGTTGATTTCTAAATACTTGAGCATTTTGTTCATTGGTTTGTTTCTGAGATGTGAAAAACTGTGTTTGAGTTTCAACTAGCTTTGTCATCATATCTTCTAAATTCGGCTTTTTATCATCGGTTTGTTGTGGTGGTTTGTTTTGAAAATTCGGTCTTTGCTGATTGTAAGTATTATTGGATACTTGTTGATTGCTATGACCTTGTTGGTTGTTGTATGTAATATTTCTGTTATAATTCTGGTTTTGATTGTAAATCGGTCTTGGCGGTTGATAATTATTCTGATAATTATTTCCAGGCCTTTGGTTTATGTATGAAATATTCTCTCTTTGTTCCATTGTTAATTCAAAACTGAGACAATCTTTTGTCAAATGTGATCCTCCACACTGCTCACAACTAATTCGTATTGAGTGAATATCTTTAGTCATCTTTTCCATTCGTCTCTCCACAGCATCTATCTTTGCGAAAATGGAATCTAAGTCATGGCTAGAATCGGCTCTAGCTGCTTTAGATGATCTAACGATATCTTTTTCTTGGTGCCACTCATGTGAGTGGGAAGCAGTATTATCAATAATTTTGTAAGCATCAGTTTCGGTTTTCTTCATAATAGAACCACCAGCTGCTATATCTATGTCTTTCCTTGTAGTGATGTCGCATCCTTGGTAGAATATTTGTACTATTTGACAGGTGTCTAAACCATGTTGCGGACATCCTCTTAACAACTTTCCATATCTTGTCCATGCCTCATATAGAGTTTCATTTGGCTTCTGTGTAAACGTAACAATTTCTGCTTGAAGTCTTACGGCTTTAGATGCAGGAAAGAATTGTTTAAGAAATTTGTCAACTAAAACATCCCATGTATCAATCGCCCCTTCAGGTAACGATTCCAACCAATCTTTGGCTTCTCCCTTTAAAGTCCAGGGAAATAACATGAGATATATCTGTTCATCCTCCACTTCTCGGATTTTAAATAGTGTGTAGATCCTATTAAAGGTACGTAGATGTTCATTTGGATCTTCCTTCGGCGCACCACTAAATTGGCATTGATTAGTCACCATGTGTAGAATTTGTCCTTTGATTTCATAATCTGGCGCATTAATGTCTGGATGAGTAATTGCGTGACCTTGGCCAGTGCGTTTAGCTCTCATTCGGTCTTCCATACTTAAAGGTTCCAGATTCTCCATAATTGAATTTGTTGAATCGGAATCACTAGAGGATTCTGATTTAATGGTTCGTTCCTCAACAATCTCTGTTTGAATGATTGGTGGTTCCGGAGGAAAGTTTAGTGGTTCAGGATCTACGAACCGTTCCTGAATATTCTCCGGATTCTCAATTGTGAGGTCGGGTTCAAAAAATGGATTTTCGGAAATTTGAACTGAAGTACTTGGTCGACTAGATGACGATTCTAAAGAAAAATCAACGTCGGTTATATTTGCTAAATGTCTTGATCTAGTTACAGGTGGTGAACGTACAAAAGGTGGTGAACGTCTTGCTCGGTGCATTCACTGAATATCCTATTAGTTTTAAAAAAGAAAGAAAAATTATAATAAGTTATCCAATCAATAGACTTTTCTGATTTTGCCCACGTTTCGAATAGCCAAAAGATGCAGCAGAGGGGCAGGATTCGTTTGGTCTCAATATAATTGAGGACTGTTTGACTCCAATAACCTGGTCCACGTACAAATCCAACTATTACTACGAACCAGAAAATTTTGATGTCTATTAATTTAACTACATAAAATAAATTTTCGTAATTTTAAGAAATTTAGATAAGAAGTAGAATAAAAATCTATGTACTAAAACTAGAATAGCGAGAAATAAGAAAGAAAAAGAGTTCGTCGGAAAAAGGTCGAAAAAGAAAAATGGTTGAAAAATAAAAGGTGACGGAAAAATAAAAGAAACTTATAAAAACTTAAAAATACTTGACTAACCTAACCTTATTACTACAACTAACTTAAAATTATAATCGCAAATTGAGATGACTAATTGGAATGATAATTGATACATAGGTAAAAGGTGTCTAAAAATATTAAAGCTTATGGGAAAAACTATATCCCAAATGGAAATAACTTAAAAAGAAACTAAACTTAAAAAGGTGTCACAAAATTCTAAAGTACCTAAATCTTAATCTAAGAAAAAGCACTTAAGGAATTCTACGGCAAAGCCTAAAAATCTAGGAGTAAAAATAACTATAGCAAAAACTAAGTTTAAAATTAAATATGAGCTAAAAATACAAATATTACGCTACAACGATTAAAAAGGGACAAAATATAAAAATATACAAAAAGTTGTAAAAAGTACAATTTTTATAAAAATATTATTTTTATATTATTTATTTTATTAAACTATTAATTTTACAATTTAATTAAACTTAATAAACTAAAATATAAATTAAATAAAACTTAAATTAAAATAAAACTAATTATAATAATAATAATAATTAGGGTTTATAATAATA
The DNA here is from genome assembly GCF_046630445.1 of Rutidosis leptorrhynchoides. Taxonomy (NCBI): domain Eukaryota; kingdom Viridiplantae; phylum Streptophyta; class Magnoliopsida; order Asterales; family Asteraceae; genus Rutidosis; species Rutidosis leptorrhynchoides. The sequence continues at coordinate 358,345,952 of NC_092334.1, read as the reverse complement.
ATTAATAAATAATTACTCCGTGATTAATTGCAGTAGGGTTTCTGTCGGTGTCAGAAATACTCCGCGAGTCGCGGTATTTCAAACAACAACCCCCGCGAGTCGCGAGGTTTCAAAATTCAACCCTGGAACAGTTTAAAACTCGACGCGTTTTTTTTTTTCGGTTTTTGATTTTATGTTTTAAATAAAAACAAAATACTTAAATAAAACTTATATTTTTATAAAATAAAAATAAAGAAACTTTCTAAAACTTAAATATTTAACAAAATTTTAAAAATATATAAATTTTTTTTTATATTTTCGAATATTCAAAACGTATTTTTACAAAAGCGAATTTTAATAAAAGTAAACAAAAAATCTTTTTTTTTATATTAGCGTTGCGCTTCCGGCATTTAAGAGTTCCCCGGCAGCGGCGCCAAAAATACTTGATGTGGTAGCGGAGTGGTATAAAATAGTTATTAATTTTAGCAGAAAATACTATTAAATACGATACAATTTTACACAAGATATTTATTTATTTAGAGAACGGATATACTTAAACCTTGCTACAACATTATAGGCAGTGTACATAATCGTACAGTAGTGTAGTTTTTAGTAAATCCGGTTCGTTCCACAGGGAATCTTTTTAAACAAAGCTTAACGCTATATTAGTTTACTTTTATAAAAATACAAATATATATATAAGTAATATTATTATTATAAAGGGGGGGTTTTTACCGTTTAATGACCGGTTTGTCGATTTTAAAACTTTAGTCACAGTTAAAACCAAATGTAAAATATTAAAAATAAATACAAGACTTAAATTAAAGCATAAAGTAAATAACGATAATGAAATTGCGAATAATAAAAGTGCGATTAAATACAATAACAATAAATAAAGTGCGATAATTAGAAGTGCAATTAAATATAAAATAAAGGAAATTAAATATGAAATAAAAGAATTATGCTTATTTAAACTTCCGTAATCATGATGTTTGACGTGTTGATTTTAGTTTTATGCCCATGGGTTAATTGTCCTTTGTCCTGGATTATTTAATATGTCCGTCTGGTTTTTGTCCACAACAGTCCATCAGTCATAAATATAAAGTGCGAGTGTCCTCGTCAAATTAACCTTATACCCGAAGTTAAATATTCCAACTAATTGGAGATTTAAACTGTAACAAGATTTTAATACTTTGTTTAATAATTACACCAGGTTGTCGACTGAGTGTAACCCAAGGTTTTAATATTTTGTTATCAATTATACCAAGTGTCCTTTGTACATAATTTCACCCCTATTTTAATTATTCTAGTGGCTATTAATCCATTCCCATGTCCGGTTAAATGAACGATTATTCATACATATAAATACCCCGCCCATCATGTCCGATTGAGTGTATATGGTAATTTATAGGGACGCCCAATTGTAAATCTTTATATTAACATTAACAAACTATCATTTAGTTAAACAAATATAAAGCCCATTAATAGCCCATAGTCTAATTTCCACAAGTGTCGTTCTTTTGTCCAAACCCCAATTATGGTACAAAGCCCAATTACCCAATTTTAGTAATTAGCCCAGCATCATGATTACTTCGTTTTAAATAAGCATAATAATAACTTAGCTACGAGACATTAATGTAAAAAGGTTGAACATAACTTACAATGATTAAAAATAGCGTAGCGTTACACGGACAGAATTTCGACTTACACCCTTACAACATTCGCTAACATATCCTTATTATTAGAATTATAATTAAAATTAAAATTAAAATATAAATTATATATATATATTTTACGTATATATGAGAGAAGAAGAAAAAGATGATATTTTACGATCAGAATGCGCGAGCTTTATAGGGGGTTTCTGAATTTGGGGCTCCGCGACTCGCGGTGAAATACCCTTCAAACTCAGCGAGTCGCGGAGAATGAAATTACAGCTCAGTCCCTTTGGAGTCTTTCTTGCTGACGGTTTTTATTATTTATTATAATATATAAATAATTATAAGAATTATTTAAATATTATATTATATTTATGTGCATAGTTGACTTGTAATTTTTAGTCCGTTGCGTCGAGCGTTGAGAGTTGACTCTAGTCCCGGTTCCGAATTTTCGAACGTCCTTGCGTACAATTTAATATCTTGTACTTTGCGTTTTGAATCTTGTACTCTTGTAATTTCGAGACGTTTCTTATCAATAATTGGAACCTTTTTGATTGTCTTTTGTACTTTTGAGCTTTTTGATCGTTTGCGTCTTCAATTCGTCGAATCTGTCTTTTGTCTTCACCTTTTATTATTTAAACGAATATCATGAAAATATAATACAATTACATATGAAAACCTATTATTTAGGAGGGATATTGCTATGAAATATATGTTCCTTTTTAGCCTTATCATATATATATATATATATATATATATATATATATATATATATATATATATATATATATATATATATATATATATATATATATATATATATATATATATATATATATATATATATATATCTTATATGTTAAAATATGTATAGTTTAATTTTAAGTTTTATGTCAATATAAGTACCAATAATTATCTAAAAATGCTAACAAGTGTTTTATTGATTTCATAACAGTAAGTGACATGTATAAAACATTATAAAAATTTTCTATACATAAATATTAAGTTTTATGTATTAAATATTAAATTTTTTTTATAGCTAAAATACAAATAAATAGATAAACAAGTTTAACAACACATTTTATATTTTTCTTAGGTTCTACTGACCAAAATAAACTTAGGAAAAATTTATAAATTTTTGTTATGGTGTAAAAGTATTTATTTCTAATTTCTTTTTCGGTTCAAGATAAATCAAAGTTTATAAAGTAATAATTATTATATCAACTCAATTAATTCATCTAAAATTTTCGTATGCCTAATATAGTGTATTAAGCTTAGAAAAATTATTTGTAAATTTATATTAATAGTTTAGCTATTTAATTCAACTTTTGTATTGTTTTTAGTTTAAATTCAGAATTAAATAGAAATATATAATTATTAATTCTAAAAATAATTTTTATAACTTTCTTATTAGTTCCTAAGTAATTTCCATTGATTATTGTAGTCATAAACATGTATATCATTAAATTCTATTTTTCTTTTTAAAACAGATTTTCCGGTACTGTAGCAAAAGTAGAAGAAAATATAAATTAATTATTTAAAATGACAAATAAATCAAACATAAATTTTTATAATTACTTTTATGACCTAAGGAACAAGCGAAAATTATAAAACATAATATATAAAATTGTTTACTATTTATTTCTTCATTATCTATATATACCGAATATAAAAAAAGTCAGTTTTTGATTTTTAATAAATATAAATTCGAATGTATAATTCATAAAAATAATTTTTATAGTCATTAGGATACTTAATACTAATTATCATGTATTTACATTATTTATTATAATTAATTTCGTATTTATTTGGTATTTAACATAAAACTAGCACAAAAATATGATAAAAACTAGATAAAAACTATAAAAATAATATAGAGAACTTACAAAAATAATTTTTGCAGAGGTTTGAGAGTATGATCTTCAAGTGAGAATAAATTTTTGAAGTGTAAAGAATTTTGAAAGAAATGGCTAGTATTTATAGGTGAAAACTTGGTATAAAAAAATGTATAAAAGAAATAAAAAGAAAAAGAAAAGAAAAATAAAAATATTAATAATTGTATCAGCCCATAATTTGTATTAAATAAAGAAAAGTGTTTTTATAAAGCTAGATCTAGATCTAGAATAAAATTAAAAAAATAAAAAGCAAAAAGTATTAAATTTTTTTTGTTTACTATTCGGCGCTACAGTAACTTTTTTTTATATATATATATATACATATATATATATATATATATATATATATATATATATATATATATATATATATATATATATATTTTTACAATGACTATAACCTTCATTTTTATAAAAGATATCATTGTATAGATTAGTTTTTGTAAGTGGTAACATATTTACATAAACTTTACATCTTATAAATATGTATATACTTTTTAGTTATATATAAATATATATGTATATATAACTTTGTCAAGTATAAAGTTTATAAATTTAACTAATAAACTTATGTTACTTGATATGAATTTATATGTTGTAAACTTATTTATTTTAAGTATACATTATATAAATTACTTGATAAGTTTAGGTTTCGTTATATAATATAAACTTATAGATGTACTTTGTTGAATAATATTTATCCGTTTAACGTTTGTTAGTTTCGTATATATATATAACGACCATTCATTAATACTTAATCTTTTTTTTTTCGGGCATTTTAAATTATACGGAAGAAAATATAGATGAAAAAATGAGGGTCGTTATAGTACCTCCTCGTTAATGAAAACTTCGTCCCGAAGTTTTAAGTGGAGTTCCCGTCTGCTTCATCAACAGTTGGGAAGAGATGGGGGTATTTCCGTATCATTTGGTCTTTGCGTTCCCAGGTATATTCAGGGCCTCTACGCGAATTCCAACGGACTTTAAAAATAGGTATGTTGCTCTTACGAGTTTCTTTGACCTCTTCTTTCATAATCTCTATTGGTTCTTCGATAAAGTGCATTTGCTCATCAATGCGGATATCATCCAAAGGAATAACAAGAGTATCTTCGGCGAGACACTTTTTCAGATTTGAGACATGAAACACATCATGTACTTGACTTAGTTCAGCTGGAAGTTCTAATCGATATGCAACAGGACCGATTCTTTGAATAACTTTGAAAGGTCCAACATAACGCGGACTGAGTTTACTTCGTTTACCGAAGCGGATAACACCCTTCCAAGGAGATACTTTCAACATAATGTTATCTCCAACTTGGAATTCTAACGGTTTTCAGTGAGGGTCGGCATAACTCTTTTGTCGACTACGAGCGGTTTCTAAACGCTTCTTGATTTGCATGATCTTTTCGGAAGTTTCATGAATAAGTTCAGGACCAGTTAATTGTCTGTCCTCGAGTTCATCCCAACACAATGGAGATCTACATTTGCGACCGTATAAAGCTTCGAATGGTGCAGCTTTAATACTAGAGTGATAGCTGTTGTTGTAAGAAAACTCGGCTAAAGGTAGGTGTTTATCCCACCCTTTACCGAAATCGATAACACATGCTCGTAGCATATCCTCCAAAGTTTGGATAGTTCATTCACTTTGACCGTCCGTTTACGGATGATAAGCTGTACTCATGTCGAGTCGAGTTCCAAGAGACGCTTGCAAGGATTTCCAGAAATTGGAAGTAAATCGACTATCGCGATCCGAGATAATAGAAGTAGGGACACCGTGACGAGTAACAATCTCTTTAACATAGAGTTGAGCTAACTTTTCCATTCTGTCAGTCTCTTTGATTGGTATGAAATGTGCAGACTTAGTGAGACGATCAACTATGACCCAAATCGTATCATTGCTATTTGCAGTCTTAGGCAATTTTGTGATAAAGTCCATAGCTATACCACCCCACTTCCACTGTGGAATATCGGGTTGAGTTAGAAGACCAGAAGGCTTTTGGTGCTAAGCTTTGACTTTCGAACAAGTAAGACACTTACTCACATAACTAGCAATGTCGCCTTTCATGTTGGGCCACCAGTAGAACTCTTTCATATCATGATACATTTTACTAGAACCGGGATGAATAGAATACCTAGTCTTATGTGCTTCATCCAAGACTAGTTCACGGAGATTACCATAACGAGGAACCCAAATTCGATTACCAAAGTATCTTGTACCATTGGACTTAACTTGCAGTTGGTTTTCGAAATTTATAGGTCCTTCTCCTTCGATAAGTGTTGGTTTAATAGCTTCAAGTTGAGCTTCGCAGATTCGTGATATGAGATTTGATTTGATTTTTAGATTCAGAGCACGAACACGCTTAACATCATCTTTTCGACTAAGGGCATCGGCAACTACATTCGCCTTGCCAGGATGATATTTCAGTTCACAGTAATAATCGTTCAAAGTCTCAAGCCATCGACTTTCTCTCATATTCAACCGTTTCTGATCAAAGATATGTCTAAGACTTTTATGGTCAGTGTACACGGTAAAATAGGTACCATAGAGATAATGTCTCCATATCTTTAATGCAAATACCACGGCACCTAACTTAAGGTCGTGTGTGGTATAGTTCTCCTCGTGTTTCTTCAACTGTCTAGATGCGTCGTAGGCAATAACCTTTTCACGTTGCATTAAAACACAACCAAAGCCTTGCTTCGAAGCATCGCAGTAAACAACAAAGTCATCTGAACCTTCGGGGAAAGATAGAATCGGGGCTGTGGTCAATTTCTCTTTCAAAATCTTGAAAGCAGATTCCTGTTCTTCAGACCACTCAAATTTCTTCCCTTTGTGAGTTAACTTGGTGAGAGGCTTTGCAAGAAGAGAAAAATCTTTAATAAATCTTCGGTAGTAACCGGCAAGTCCCAAAAATTGGCGAATATGCTTCGCCGTCTTTGGCACTTCCCAATTCTGAACGGCGGTGATTTTAGCGGGATCGACTTGTATTCCGTTACTATCTACAACATGTCCAAGGAATTGTATGGTTCTAAGCCAAAACTCACACTTAGAAAATTTTGCGTAGAGTTGTTCTTTTCTTAAGAGTTCAAGAATCAATCGTAAATGTTGCTCATGTTCTTTCTCGCTTTTAGAATAGATCAAGATGTCGTCGATGAAAACAATAACGAATTTATCAAGGTAAGGCTTGCAAACACGGTTCATAAGATCCATAAATACGGCTGGAGCATTGGTTAAACCGAAAGGCATAACACAGAATTCGTAATGTCCGTATCAGGTGCGGAATGCAGTCTTAGGAATGTCGGATTCCTTGAATCTGAGCTGGTGATAACCGGATCTTAAATCAATCTTAGAATAAACTCTTGACCCTTGAAGTTGGTTGAATAGATCATCAATGCGAGGTAACGGGTAACGATTCTTTATGGTAAGCTTGTTGAGCTCTCGGTAATCAATACACATTCTCAATGTACCATCCTTCTTTTTGACAAATAAGACAGGAGCTCCCCACGGGGACGAACTTGGACGAATAAAACCTAGATCCAAAAGTTCTTGGAGTTGGTTAGAAAGTTCCTTCATTTCGGAAGGTGCTAAATGTAGTGACCCGAACTTTTCCATGTTTATATATATTAATTGAGATTGATATTTACATGATTAAATGTTTCCAATATGTTAAGCAATCAAACTTGTTAAGACTTGATTAATTGAAATATGTTTCATATAGACAATTGACCACCCAAGTTGATCGGTGATTCACGAACGTTAAAACTTGTAAAAACTATATGATGACATATATATGGATATATATATATAGTTAACATGATACTATGATAAGAAAACATATCATAAAGTATATTAACAATGAACTACATATGTAAAAACAAGACTACTAACTTAATGATTTTTAAACGAGACATATATGTAACGATTATCGTTGTAAAGACATTTAATGTATATATATCATATTAAGAGATATTCATACATGATAATATCATGATAATATAATAATTTAAAATCTCATTTGATATTATAAACATTGGGTTAACAACATTTAACAAGATCGTTAACCTAAAGGTTTCAAAACAACACTTACATGTAACAACTAACGATGACTTAACGACTCAGTTAAAATGTATATACATGTAGTGTTTTAATATGTATTTATACACTTTTGAAAGACTTCAATACACTTATCAAAATACTTCTACTTAACAAAAATGCTTACAATTACATCCTCGTTCAGTTTCATCAACAATTCTACTCGTATGCACCCGTATTCGTACTCGTACAATACACAGCTTTTAGATGTATGTACTATTGGTATATACACTCCAATGATCAGCTCTTAGCAGCCCATGTGAGTCACCTAACACATGTGGGAACCATCATTTGGCAACTAGCATGAAATATCTCATAAAATTACAAAAATATGAGTAATCATTCATGACTTATTTACATGAAAACAAAATTACATATCCTTTATATCTAATCCATACACCAACGACCAAAAACACCTACAAACACTTTCATTCTTCAATTTTCTTCATCTAATTGATCTCTCTCAAGTTCTATCTTCAAGTTCTAAGTGTTCTTCATAAATTCCAAAAGTTCTAGTTTCATAAAATCAAGAATACTTTCAAGTTTGCTAGCTCACTTCCAATCTTGTAAGGTGATCATCCAACCTCAAGAAATCTTTGTTTCTTACAGTAGTTTATCATTCTAATACAAGGTAATAATCATATTCAAACTTTGGTTCAATTTCTATAACTATAACAATCTTATTTCAAGTGATGATCTTACTTGAACTTGTTTTCGTGTCATGATTCTGCTTCAAGAACTTCGAGCCATCCAAGGATCCATTGAAGCTAGATCCATTTTTCTCTTTTCCAGTAGGTTTATCCAAGGAAATTAAGGTAGTAATGATGTTCATAACATCATTTGATTCATACATATAAAGCTATCTTATTCGAAGGTTTAAACTTGTAATCACTAGAACATAGTTTAGTTAATTCTAAACTTGTTCGCAAACAAAAGTTAATCCTTCTAACTTGACTTTTAAAATCAACTAAACACAAGTTCTATATCTATATGATATGCTAACTTAATGATTTAAAACCTGGAAACACGAAAAACACCGTAAAACCGGATTTACGCCGTCGTAGTAACACCGCAGGCTGTTTTGGGTTAGTTAATTAAAAACTATGATAAACTTTGATTTAAAAGTTGTTATTCTGAGAAAATGATTTTTATTATGAACATGAAACTATATCCAAAAATTATGGTTAAACTCAAAGTGGAAGTATGTTTTCTAAAATGGTCATCTAGACGTCGTTCTTTCGACTGAAATGACTACCTTTAAAAAAACGACTTGTAACTTATTGTTCCGACTATAAACCTATACTTTTTCTGTTTAGATTCATAAAATAGAGTTCAATATGAAACCATAGCAATTTGATTCACTCAAAACGGATTTAAAATGAAGAAGTTATGGGTAAAACAAGATTGGATAATTTTTCTCATTTTAGCTACGTGAAAATTGGTAACAAATCTATTCCAACCATAACTTAATCAACTTGTATTGTATATTATGTAATCTTGAGATACCATAGACACGTATACAATGTTTCGACCTATCATGTCGACACATCTATATATATTTCGGAACAACCATAGACACTCTATATGTGAATGTTGGAGTTAGCTATACAGGGTTGAGGTTAATTCCAAAATATATATAGTTTGAGTTGTGATCAATACTGAGATACGTATACACTGGGTCGTGGATTGATTCAAGATAATATTTATCGATTTATTTCTGTACATCTAACTGTGGACAACTAGTTGTAGGTTACTAACGAGGACAGCTGACTTAATAAACTTAAAACATCAAAATATATTAAAAGTGTTGTAAATATATTTTGAACATACTTTGATATATATGTATATATTGTTATAGGTTCGTGAATCAACCAGTGGCCAAATCTTACTTCCCGACGAAGTAAAAATCTGTGAAAGTGAGTTATAGTCCCACTTTTAAAATCTAATATTTTTGGGATGAGAATACATGCAGGTTTTATAAATGATTTACAAAATAGACACAAGTACGTGAAACTACATTCTATGGTTGAATTATCGAAATCGAATATGCCCCTTTTTATTAAGTCTGGTAATCTAAGAATTAGGGAACAGACACCCTAATTGACGCGAATCCTAAAGATAGATCTATTGGGCCTAACAAACCCCATCCAAAGTACCGGATGCTTTAGTACTTCGAAATTTATATCATATCCGAAGGGTGTCCCGGAATGATGGGGATATTCTTATATATGCATCTTGTTATTGTCGGTTACCAAGTGTTCACCATATGAATGATTTTTATCTCTATGTATGGGATGTGTATTGAAATATGAAATCTTGTGGTCTATTGTTACGATTTGATATATATAGGTTAAACCTATAACTCACCAACATTTTTGTTGACGTTTTAAGCATGTTTATTCTCAGGTGATTATTAAGAGCTTCCGCTGTCGCATACTTAAATAAGGACGAGATTTGGAGTCCATGCTTGTATGATATTGTGTAAAAACTGCATTCAAGAAACTTATTTTGTTGTAACATATTTGTATTGTAAACCATTATGTAATGGTCGTGTGTAAACAGGATATTTTAGATTATCATTATTTGATAATCTACGTAAAGCTTTTTAAACCTTTATTGATGAAATAAAGGTTATGGTTTGTTTTAAAATGAATGCAGTCTTTGAAAAACGTCTCATATAGAGGTCAAAACCTCGCAACGAAATCAATTAATATGGAACGTTTTTAATCAATAAGAACGGGACATTTCAGTTGGTATCCGAGCGTTGGTCTTAGAGAACCAGATTTTTGCATTAGTGTGTCTTATCGAGTTTGTTAGGATGCATTAGTGAGTCTGGACTTCGACCGTGTTTACTTGAAAAATGATTGCTTAACAAATTTTGTTGGAAACTATATATTTTTAACATGTGAATATTATGTGATATATTAATCTCTTAACGCGTTTGATATTATGTGATAGATGTCTACCTCTAGAACAAGTCCCATTGACTCACCTAATAATAATGAAGAGTCAAATGTAAATTGGAATGATTCGTGGACTGATTCACAAGTTCCCGAAGAGGAACCGGAAGAAGAGTCGGAACCGGAAGAAGAATCGGAACCGGAAGAAGAATCGGAACCGGATGAAGAAATAGAACCGGTGGGGGAAATAATAAAACGGTTAAGTAAAAGAAAATCCTCAACCAACCGACCAAGGTTAATTATGGTCAATGGTGTTTCCGCCAAGGAAGCAAAATATTGGGAGGATTACCAATTCTCCGATGAATCGGATTCCGACGAGAATTCCGATGATGTTATAGAAATTACCCCAACTGAATTTAAAAAGGCAAAAGAAAATAATAAGGGAAAGGGCATAAAAATAGAGAAATCTAATTCCAATCCCGATGAACTTTATATGTATCGTCAACCCCCGAAGTCCTTAAGTTGTAACAATGACCCGGGAACCTCTAAACCACCAGGTTTTTCTAAACCAATGTGGATCACGACGGCTCGTATTAGGGGAACATCATATATCCCTAGAAACTTGGCAAAACGAACTAAAACCGAAGAAGAAGAAACAAGCGAGTCAGAATAAGATAGTTGTATTCGTGTGGTGTAATATATGTAATATAGTGTGCTTATGCTTTATGATATATGTAAAAATTGCTTGTATTAATAAGTATTTTTTTTTATGAATCTAACTCTTGTCTATTTTACAGTATAAAAACACAAAATGGATAGACAACCCAATATTTTAAGAGACCTACCCGGAGACATGATTGATTAAATCTTGTCTAGAGTCGGTCAGAATTCTTCGGCACAACTATTTAAGGCGAGATCAGTTTGTAAGACATTCGAAGAATGTTCCAAGAATGTCTTGGTTTATAAGAGACTTTCGTTTGAAAGATGGGGGATATCACATTGGGAAACCCATAAGTTACGATGTGTTTACTTTGATGCATATATTGCGGGGAACCCAAATGCTATTTTACGCAACGGGTTAAGAAATTATTTTGACTCAATATATCCGAATATTGGACTTCGTGATTTAGAAAAAGAGGCTAACATGCAACATAAAGAAGCATGTTATGCTTACGGATTAGTAATGTTCGCTTCTCACCAAAGTGAGAACAAGAACATCGGGCTACAACTATTAAACAAAACGTTTCCACAAGTGACGGAGTCGGTAATTGGGGTAAGAAATGAGGTTTTTAGATTATTACGGGACTGTTGGACATTACGTAACCCTCGTCCCTTTGATGACGTTACAACACGCTGTCTTATCAACGGCCATAACGGTTATGTTGCACAAGACCAAGGATGGGAAGTAGTCCTAGTAAAACCAGAATGCATGACTTGTTTCTGGACGTATGAATTACGTGTCTTTATTGCCTTTGCTGAACGACTTGTGTACTAGCTAGAATTGTCTTCACAACTATCTTGTATCAAAGTTATTGTGTGCTATATTTCATGCTTTATGTAAAATAAGCGGTATTGTAAGTTTGTAAAATATTGTATAAAAGTTTGAACGCGAAATATTATTATAATCAGTTTTTCATATAGAATTGTAGTAGTTGAATTGTATATTAGCTACTAAGTATGAACTTAACGGGTAGGTACTACCCGAATTTAAACTTATAAAACGCTAATATGAAGAAAAAGCTTTTATAAATGAGTTCATATTATGCTACGAAATACTATTAACTACTCTTAATATTCTGTATGATTAACTTGTTCCATTTAACTATTTTGAAGGAAATGGCACCGACTACTCGACACACCGTGAATATGAATGAAGAGGAATTCCGTACTTTTCTAGCTTCAAACATAGCCGCAGTACAGGCTGCGCTACATACCAACAATAACCTTGGATCTAGCAGTACAGGAAATCGTGTAGGATGCACCTACAAAGAATTCACTGCCTGCAAACCTTTGGAATTTGATGGAACCGAAGGACCGATCGGATTGAAACGGTGGACCGAGAAGGTTGAATCGGTGTTTGCCATAAGTAAGTGTACTGAAGAGGACAAAATGAAGTACGCTACGCATACCTTCACAGGTTCTGCGTTAACATGGTGGAATACCTATCTAGAGCAAGTGGGACAAGATGATGCGTACGCACTACCGTGGTCAGCATTCAAGCACTTGATGAACGAGAAGTACCGTCCCAGAACCGAGGTCAATAAGCTCAAGACAGAACTTAGAGGGTTACGAACCCAAGGATTTGATATTACCACGTACGAAAGACGATTCACAGAATTGTGCCTATTGTGTCCGGGAGCATTCGAAGATGAGGAAGAGAAGATCGACGCGTTTGTGAAAGGATTACCGGAAAGAATTCAAGAAGATATAAGTTCACACGAGCCCGCCTCCATACAACAGGCATGTAGAATGGCTCACAAACTAGTGAACCAGATTGAAGAAAGAATTAAAGAACAGACTGCTGAAGAGGCCAATGTGAAGCAAGTCAAAAGAAAGTGGGAGGAAAACGGTGATAAGAATCACCAATACAACAACAACAGCAATTACAACAATAATCGCAACAATTATCCAAACAATCGCAACATCAATCGCAACTACAACAAACGGCCCAACAACAACAACAACAACAGCAACTACAACAATCATCCCAACAACAATAATAACCGCAACAACAACAACAATCAGAAGCAGCTATGCCAAAGGTGTGAAAAGAATCACTCGGGGTTCTGCACCAAATTTTGCAACAAGTGTAAAAGAAATGGTCATAGCGCGGCGAAGTGTGAGGTCTACGGACCAGGGGTTAATAGAACGAAAGGAACAAATGGTGTCGGAACGAGTAATGGCGGAGCAAGTAGTGTCGGAGCAAGTTATGCCAATGTAGTTTGTTATAAATGTGGAAAACCAGGCCACATTATTAGAAATTGCCCGAACCAGGAGAACACGAATGAACAAGGCCGTGGAAGAGTTTTCAATATTAATGCGGTAGAGGCACAGGAAGACCCGGAGCTTGTTACGGGTACGTTTCTTATTGACAATAAATCTGCTTACGTTTTATTTGATTCGGGTGCGGATAGAAGCTATATGAGTAGAGAATTTTGTGCTAAATTAAGTTGTCCATTGACGCCTTTGGATAGTAAATTTTTACTCGAATTAGCAAATGGTAAATTAATTTCAGCAGATAATATATGTCGGAATCGAGAAATTAAACTGGTTAGCGAAACATTTAAGATTGATTTGATACCAGTAGAGTTAGGGAGTTTTGATGTGATAATCGGTATGGACTGGTTGAAAGAAGTGAAAGCGGAGATCGTTTGTTACAAAAATGCAATTCGCATTATACGAGAAAAAGGAAAACCCTTAATGGTGTACGGAGAAAAGGGCAACACGAAGCTACATCTTATTAGTAATTTGAAGGCACAAAAACTAATAAGAAAAGGTTGCTATGCTGTTCTAGCACACGTCGAGAAAGTACAAACTGAAGAAAAGAACATCAATGATGTTCCCATTACAAAAGAATTTCCCAATGTATTTCCGAAAGAATTACCGGGATTACCCCCACATCGATCCGTTGAATTTCAAATAGATCTTGTACCAGGAGCTGCACCAATAGCTCGTGCTCCTTACAGACTCGCACCCAGCGAGATGAAAGAACTGCAAAGCCAATTACAAGAACTTTTAGAGCGTGGTTTCATTCGACCAAGCACATCACCGTGGGGAGCTCCTGTTTTGTTTGTCAAGAAGAAAGATGGTACATTCAGGTTGTGTATCGACTACCGAGAGTTGAACAAACTTACCATCAAGAACCGCTACCCACTATCGAGAATCGACGACTTATTTGATCAACTACAAGGCTCGTCTGTTTATTCAAAGATTGACTTACGTTCCGGGTATCATCAAATGCGGGTGAAAGAAGATGATATTCCAAAGACTGCTTTCAGAACACGTTACGGTCATTACGAGTTTATGGTCATGCCGTTTGGTTTAACTAATGCACCAGCTGTGTTCATGGACCTTATGAACCGAGTGTGTGGACCATACCTTGACAAGTTTGTCATTGTTTTCATTGATGACATACTTATTTACTCAAAGAATGACCAAGAACACGGTGAACATTTGAGAAAGGTGTTAGAAGTATTGAGGAAGGAAGAATTGTACGCTAAGTTTTCAAAGTGTGCATTTTGGTTGGAAGAAGTTCAATTCCTCGGTCACATAGTGAACAAAGAAGGTATTAAGGTGGATCCGGCAAAGATAGAAACTGTTGAAAAGTGGGAAACCCCGAAAACTCCGAAACACATACGCCAGTTTTTAGGACTAGCTGGTTACTACAGAAGGTTCATCCAAGACTTTTCCAGAATAGCAAAACCCTTGACTGCATTAACGCAAAAAGGGAAGAAATTTGAATGGAATGATGAACAAGAGAAAGCGTTTCAGTTATTGAAGAAAAAGCTAACTACGGCACCTATATTGTCATTGCCTGAAGGGAATGAT
Organism: Rutidosis leptorrhynchoides; assembly: GCF_046630445.1. Classification (NCBI taxonomy): domain Eukaryota; kingdom Viridiplantae; phylum Streptophyta; class Magnoliopsida; order Asterales; family Asteraceae; genus Rutidosis; species Rutidosis leptorrhynchoides. The sequence continues at coordinate 358,330,885 of NC_092334.1, read as the reverse complement.
GATTTTGTGATTTATTGTGATGCATCAAAGCAAGGTCTCGGTTGTGTATTAATGCAACGAACGAAGGTGATTGCTTATGCGTCTAGACAATTGAAGATTCACGAACAAAATTATACGACGCATGATTTGGAATTAGGCGCGGTTGTTTTTGCATTAAAGACTTGGAGGCACTACTTATATGGGGTCAAAAGTGTTATATATACCGACCACAAAAGTCTTCAACACATATTTAATCAGAAACAACTGAATATGAGGCAGCGTAGGTGGATTGAATTATTGAATGATTACGACTTTGAGATTCGTTACCACCCGGGGAAGGCAAATGTGGTAGCCGATGCCTTGAGCAGGAAGGACAGAGAACCCATTGAGGTAAAATCTATGAATATAATGATTCATAATAACATTACTACTCAAATAAAGGAGGCGCAACAAGGAGTTTTAAAAGAGGGAAATTTAAAGGATGAAATACCCAAAGGATCAGAGAAGCATCTTAATATTCGGGAAGACGGAACCCGGTATAGGGCTGAAAGGATTTGGGTACCAAAATTTGGAGATATGAGAGAAATGGTACTTAGAGAAGCTCATAAAACCAGATACTCAATACATCCTGGAACGGGGAAGATGTACAAGGATCTCAAGAAACATTTTTGGTGGCCGGGTATGAAAGCCGATGTTGCTAAATACGTAGGAGAATGTTTGACGTGTTCTAAGGTCAAAGCTGAGCATCAGAAACCATCAGGTCTACTTCAACAACCCGAAATCCCGGAATGGAAATGGGAAAACATTACCATGGATTTCATCACTAAATTGCCAAGGACTGCAAGTGGTTTTGATACTATTTGGGTAATAGTTGATCGTCTCACCAAATCAGCACACTTCCTACCAATAAGAGAAGATGACAAGATGGAGAAGTTAGCACGACTGTATTTGAAGGAAGTCGTCTCCAGACATGGAATACCAATCTCTATTATCTCTGATAGGGATGGCAGATTTATTTCAAGATTCTGGCAGACATTACAGCAAGCATTAGGAACTCGTCTAGGCATGAGTACTGCCTATCATCCACAAACTGATGGGCAGAGCGAAAGGACGATACAAACGCTTGAAGACATGCTACGAGCATGTGTTATTGATTTCGGAAACAGTTGGGATCGACATCTACCGTTAGCAGAATTTTCCTACAACAACAGCTACCATTCAAGCATTGAGATGGCGCCGTTTGAAGCACTTTATGGTAGAAAGTGCAGGTCTCCGATTTGTTGGAGTGAAGTGGGGGATAGACAGATTACGGGTCCGGAGATTATACAAGAAACTACCGAGAAGATCATCCAAATTCAACAACGGTTGAAAACCGCCCAAAGTCGACAAAAGAGCTACGCTGACATTAAAAGAAAAGATATAGAATTTGAAATTGGAGAGATGGTCATGCTTAAAGTTGCACCTTGGAAAGGCGTTGTTCGATTTGGTAAACGAGGGAAATTAAATCCAAGGTATATTGGACCATTCAAGATTATTGATCGTGTCGGACCAGTAGCTTACCGACTAGAGTTACCTCAACAACTCGCGGCTGTACATAACACTTTCCACGTCTCGAATTTAAAGAAATGTTTTGCTAAAGAAGATCTCACTATTCCGTTAGATGAAATCCAAATCAACGAAAAACTTCAATTCATCGAAGAACCCGTCGAAATAATGGATCGTGAGGTTAAAAGACTTAAGCAAAACAAGATACCAATTGTTAAGGTTCGATGGAATGCTTGTAGAGGACCCGAGTTCACCTGGGAGCGTGAAGATCAGATGAAGAAGAAATACCCGCATCTATTTCCAGAAGATTCGTCAACACCTTCAACAGCTTAAAATTTCGGGACGAAATTTATTTAACGGGTAGGTACTGTAGTGACCCGAACTTTTCCATGTTTATATATATTAATTGAGATTGATATTTACATGATTAAATGTTTCCAATATGTTAAGCAATCAAACTTGTTAAGACTTGATTAATTGAAATATGTTTCATATAGACAATTGACCACCCAAGTTGATCGGTGATTCACGAACGTTAAAACTTGTAAAAACTATATGATGACATATATATGGATATATATATATAGTTAACATGATACTATGATAAGAAAACATATCATAAAGTATATTAACAATGAACTACATATGTAAAAACAAGACTACTAACTTAATGATTTTTAAACGAGACATATATGTAACGATTATCGTTGTAAAGACATTTAATGTATATATATCATATTAAGAGATATTCATACATGATAATATCATGATAATATAATAATTTAAAATCTCATTTGATATTATAAACATTGGGTTAACAACATTTAACAAGATCGTTAACCTAAAGGTTTCAAAACAACACTTACATGTAACAACTAACGATGACTTAACGACTCAGTTAAAATGTATATACATGTAGTGTTTTAATATGTATTTATACACTTTTGAAAGACTTCAATACACTTATCAAAATACTTCTACTTAACAAAAATGCTTACAATTACATCCTCGTTCAGTTTCATCAACAATTCTACTCGTATGCACCCGTATTCGTACTCGTACAATACACAGCTTTTAGATGTATGTACTATTGGTATATACACTCCAATGATCAGCTCTTAGCAGCCCATGTGAGTCACCTAACACATGTGGGAACCATCATTTGGCAACTAGCATGAAATATCTCATAAAATTACAAAAATATGAGTAATCATTCATGACTTATTTACATGAAAACAAAATTACATATCCTTTATATCTAATCCATACACCAACGACCAAAAACACCTACAAACACTTTCATTCTTCAATTTTCTTCATCTAATTGATCTCTCTCAAGTTCTATCTTCAAGTTCTAAGTGTTCTTCATAAATTCCAAAAGTTCTAGTTTCATAAAATCAAGAATACTTTCAAGTTTGCTAGCTCACTTCCAATCTTGTAAGGTGATCATCCAACCTCAAGAAATCTTTGTTTCTTACAGTAGTTTATCATTCTAATACAAGGTAATAATCATATTCAAACTTTGGTTCAATTTCTATAACTATAACAATCTTATTTCAAGTGATGATCTTACTTGAACTTGTTTTCGTGTCATGATTCTGCTTCAAGAACTTCGAGCCATCCAAGGATCCATTGAAGCTAGATCCATTTTTCTCTTTTCCAGTAGGTTTATCCAAGGAAATTAAGGTAGTAATGATGTTCATAACATCATTTGATTCATACATATAAAGCTATCTTATTCGAAGGTTTAAACTTGTAATCACTAGAACATAGTTTAGTTAATTCTAAACTTGTTCGCAAACAAAAGTTAATCCTTCTAACTTGACTTTTAAAATCAACTAAACACATGTTCTATATCTATATGATATGCTAACTTAATGATTTAAAACCTGGAAACACGAAAAACACCGTAAAACCGGATTTACGCCGTCGTAGTAACACCGCGGGCTGTTTTGGGTTAGTTAATTAAAAACTATGATAAACTTTGATTTAAAAGTTGTTATTCTGAGAAAATGATTTTTATTATGAACATGAAACTATATCCAAAAATTATGGTTAAACTCAAAGTGGAAGTATGTTTTCTAAAATGGTCATCTAGACGTCGTTCTTTCGACTGAAATGACTACCTTTACAAAAACGACTTGTAACTTATTTTTCCGACTATAAACCTATACTTTTTCTGTTTAGATTCATAAAATAGAGTTCAATATGAAACCATAGCAATTTGATTCACTCAAAACGGATTTAAAATGAAGAAGTTATGGGTAAAACAAGATTGGATAATTTTTCTCATTTTAGCTACGTGAAAATTGGTAACAAATCTATTCCAACCATAACTTAATCAACTTGTATTGTATATTATGTAATCTTGAGATACCATAGACACGTATACAATGTTTCGACCTATCATGTCGACACATCTATATATATTTCGGAACAACCATAGACACTCTATATGTGAATGTTGGAGTTAGCTATACAGGGTTGAGGTTGATTCCAAAATATATATAGTTTGAGTTGTGATCAATACTGAGATACGTATACACTGGGTCGTGGATTGATTCAAGATAATATTTATCGATTTATTTCTGTACATCTAACTGTGGACAACTAGTTGTAGGTTACTAACGAGGACAGCTGACTTAATAAACTTAAAACATCAAAATATATTAAAAGTGTTGTAAATATATTTTGAACATACTTTGATATATATGTATATATTGTTATAGGTTCGTGAATCAACCAGTGGCCAAATCTTACTTCCCGACGAAGTAAAAATCTGTGAAAGTGAGTTATAGTCCCACTTTTAAAATCTAATATTTTTGGGATGAGAATACATGCAGGTTTTATAAATGATTTACAAAATAGACACAAGTACGTGAAACTACATTCTATGGTTGAATTATCGAAATCGAATATGCCCCTTTTTATTAAGTCTGGTAATCTAAGAATTAGGGAACAGACACCCTAATTGACGCGAATCCTAAAGATAGATCTATTGGGCCTAACAAACCCCATCCAAAGTACCGGATGCTTTAGTACTTCGAAATTTATATCATATCCGAAGGGTGTCCCGGAATGATGGGGATATTCTTATATATGCATCTTGTTATTGTCGGTTACCAGGTGTTCACCATATGAATGATTTTTATCTCTATGTATGGGATGTGTATTGAAATATGAAATCTTGTGGTCTATTGTTACGATTTGATATATATAGGTTAAACCTATAACTCACCAACATTTTTGTTGACGTTTTAAGCATGTTTATTCTCAGGTGATTATTAAGAGCTTCCGCTGTCGCATACTTAAATAAGGACGAGATTTGGAGTCCATGCTTGTATGATATTGTGTAAAAACTGCATTCAAGAAACTTATTTTGTTGTAACATATTTGTATTGTAAACCATTATGTAATGGTCGTGTGTAAACAGGATATTTTAGATTATCATTATTTGATAATCTACGTAAAGCTTTTTAAACCTTTATTGATGAAATAAAGGTTATGGTTTGTTTTAAAATGAATGCAGTCTTTGAAAAACGTCTCATATAGAGGTCAAAACCTCGCAACGAAATCAATTAATATGGAACGTTTTTAATCAATAAGAACGGGACATTTCACTAAACGATACGGTGCTTTAGCAATGGGTGCAGCACCTGGAGATAAATCGATTTGAAACTCAACTTGACGAGGCGGTGGAAGACCAGGGAGATCTTCGGGAAACACATCGGGAAAATCTTTAACAACCGGGACATTTTCAATACGCGTTTCTTCGAATTCGATCATTTTAACGTGAGCTAGTATGGCGGAGTAACCTTTCACAAGGTACTTACGGGCTTTAAGACATGAGATGATATTAAGATTGGAACAACTCCGTTTGCCTTGGATAATAAGAGTTTCTCCACTTCCTAACGGAATTTGAACGGTCTTATCGAAACACATGATGGCTGCTCTCAATGGACCTAACCAATCCATTCCAACCACTACATCGAAACTACCTAGCTCGACCGGCAAAAGGTCTATCTTGAATTCCTTATCGGCTAGAATTAGGTTGCAGTTTTTATATATTTTATCAACTTTCATTAACTTCTCATTAGCCACTTCTACTAATCGTCTGGTTTGTAGGGTTTGGGGCTTTTCAGTAAAAAGGGTGCAAAACTCATTTGACACATAACTCTTATCGGCTCCCGTATCAAATAAAATAGTGGCATAACAATTATTGACGAGGTACGTACCGGTAATGACCTCATCCTCATCACTGGCTTCTGCAGCAGTAATCACAAAAGCACGACCTTTGGCAGTAGCATTTGCTCCAGTAGCTGGAGTATCTTTCTTCTTTGGACAATTCGGGCTAATATGCCCCTTTTCACCACAAGTATAGCATGTTGGGGGAGCTCTAGCCGGAATAATGGCTCTATTCTGAGGTAGGGTTCTACAAGTCTTTGCAGCATGGCCTATCTTCTTACATATTGTACACACAGCAGTGCACTTTCCCGGATGATGCCTTTCACATTTAGAACAAAACGGACTAGTACCCTGATAACCGGGTCTCGTACCATTTCCCGGTTTCTTGTTAACATTTTGAGCTGAACCCTGAGATGGTTCAAATTTCCTCTTATTGTCACCGTTTTTAACTTCGACTTGTTTATTAACCGAAACTCTCCTACATTTAGCCATCATTAAACTCTGTGCCATGTGGATCACAGCATCCACAGTAACCTTCTCGGCAGAAATCACATTCCCTTGAACATCCTCGGGTAGACCCTCGATATACCGCTCTATCCTGCGGGCTTCAGTTGGGAACATTTCGGGACATAAGGTAGAAAGCTCCAAAAAACGATTGGTATAGCTTTCGATATCGGTTCCTTTAACTCTGAGTTCCCAGTACTCAGCCTCGAGCTTTTGGACTTGACTTCTTGGGCAAAACTTAGTGATCATCATGCCTTTGAGTTCATCTCATGGGGTAGCATTAGCATTATCTATTCCCACAGATTTGGCATGAGCAGTCCACCATGTCATAGCATTGCCAGTGAGTGAACTTGTGGAAAACTTCACTCGATCATTATCTCCGCAGTTACAGATACGGAAGATTGATTCTAGCTTTTCAAACCATCGGACCAGTTCTACGGCTTCTTCTTTTCCACTAAAAGTGGGTGGGTTACAGTTCTTAAAATATTTATAGGAGCAAGTTTTAGAAGGAACAGTATGATTGTTATTGTTATTGCCTTGGGCGGCCGCTAGCAACAATTGAAATTGTTCAGTAGAAAGAGTGACATTTGGTATAAGATTGTTGTTGTTGTTGTTGTTGCCACGAGTTGAGTGAGCCATTGATCTTCAATACATAAATACATTATTAGTTGAAGAATCAAGGTGTTATAAGTTTACAATCATGATTTATAACATTTGCACAACACACATAGGTGAATAAGACAATATGCTTAAATAAACACTTAACATTATTGGAAACGAGGCATTATAGAAGCCTTTATTACACGAGTTTGGAATGGAAAAAGTTTAGGCATAAGCCTTTACATAGATGGGTAAATGGAAAATAGGAAAACAAAAGATAGGTTTTAGTTCTTCTTTTTCTCGTTCTCAGCTTCCTTCATAAATTTCTCTATCTTTTCATTTTTCTCCTTTTGTTTCTCGTGGAGGTATTCAAAATTATCGTAGAGGTTAGTGATGCGGCTGTTGACAAAGTTGTTGTTGAAATCCTTGATAGCCAGTTGATGATTGATTCGGTTTTTCTCTATTTTCATCTTAGACTCAACTAGTTCTTGGAGGTAGGCAAGAGATTGCTTTCCCCAACGGGTATTCCGTTCTTCCTCAGTCTTCACTTTCATTACTGTCTCCATCACTTTGTCCATGTTATTTTTCACAAGTTTTTCTAGCTTTTCAGTTTGAGAGTCGAAGGACTCTTTGATGATTTCTTTCAAGATTGTGTTTTCTTTTTCTAGGTTGTTTAGACGCATTTCTATCCGAGCAACATGGCGCCTACTATACTCTTTATTCTTATCACAACTTCGCTGAAGGTTGAGGAGGTTACTCTTCATCATCACGTGCTCAATGTTATTACAAAATAATGGACCGGCTTCTCTAGTGGCGGCGGGTTCGGGTTGTTTTCTCTTTCGAGATGAGTTTTCAGATGATTCTTCAATAGGCTCTTCTTCAGGCTCATAATCTGAGGAGTCATTGTCATGGTTAGGGAGGTCTTGATGAGCATTCCATTCGGGAGTATTCATCAGTTGACGAGAGTCAGAGTCAGCAGAATTGGTAGGATGTTTTCCTTTGCTTTCATTTCTCGGGGTTGGATAATATTCGGGAGACCCACGCGAGTTGTAACGAGTATTTGGGCTATAGTTCATTGGTGGTGAAGGAGGACTATAAAGTGGGCTTCGAACTGATTTTTCGGTAGAAGATCCTTCAGTATCTTCCTCAGCTGGTTTGAAAAGAGTCATTTTGTTTATTTGATGATAGCTTGACATCCTAACATTAAGATAGAGATTTTGATTAGATTTTTAAGCTAGGATTGTAAAGAATGAGAGGTAGGGTTGAACTCTTTGCTTTAACATTCTAAGGTAATCCTAAGTGTTTTAAAGTCTAAGGCAGGAAAGGTTATAGTTTCCTAGATCGCTAAGGTACCCTAGCTAACAAATAAGGCACACATAAAATGCAATCCTGGTTCTCTATAATAGCCTGGTTATGCTCTGATACCAATCTGTCACACCCCCAGTTAGGGCCTGGGCGAAATGTGATTCAATATCATAATACATACTAACATATTATAAAATGAGAACAATAACTATATGAATAAAACCAAATTGTATTTGAATAAACGCAGCGGAAGAATTAATAATGTCGTTACAAGAATTATAAATTGTTCAAATGCAGAAAAGTAAATATGCGATAAGTCTTGATCCTAGCCAAGTAAGTCATCACATAAGCAGTAGATATAGAGGTCCTGATCATTCAGTACCTGAGACAAACATGCTAAAAGTGTCAACCAAAAAGGTTGAGTGAAATTCATAGGTTTAACAAATATGTTTGACCGATTGTTTTTAGACCACAAGATTTGTTATAAAAGTAGATCACGCAGATCCAAAAGTAGTACTGATTCGTGATATTTTAGACTAAACGTTTGTTTTGTTGCCCCGATGATAAGTTGGCAGTACCTTATCACCATGTTTAAATCATTATTAAGTAATACAAAGACATCGCGGTCAAATGTATCGGGGACGTTACTCCCGATAGGCCTACCCCCAATAATTAAGAATGCCTTATCCTGAAAGCAATTAAAAATATCACTGTGGGGTCTTAGTAGCATAAGCTAGTCATAGTACAGTTTAGGTTCGTACTTGTGTCTAAGTTGTTTAAAGTATAAAAGCAGCATGTGTCTCACCCCAGTAAGTATAAAAAGTGCTATAGCAATAAGAGTGGGGCTATGAAAGTCACCTTAGTAATTCGATGAGATAAAGTAATCCTTAAAGAGGAAGTATGGATGATCGAAGCACGGAATAAGTCAACCTAAGAATAAGTTGAGAATAGTTTAGATGTTTTGCCCGTATTATGATAAGTGTAAGTATTTTCTTTTATAGTAAGTTTAAAGAAGGTTTATCGTTTTGGAAAGGCTTTTCGTACTAGACAAGCTTCCAATCTAACACTTTCAATTTAAAATGGCCTTTTCAGGTCATAGGTTTCTGAGCCACATGATCCTTTAACTCGGTAATCCAAACTCTCCGCCTAGACTTTCGAGCTTCCATCCACTCGAGAAAGATCAAGATCTATACCCATCTAATATACCGTTCCAATACGTTTTTAGGTGCGTATAGGAATACAACACTTTAAATACTTTATACAATAAGTATTTACTTAAGTTCGATTGTATTATCGTTATTAAGATTGTTTGGTTTTTAAATCCTAATAATAAGTAGGATATATTTAAGTAGGTAAACAAGTGTTATACATAGAAATTGTGTTTTATGAATGGGTATGTATTAATATCAAGTTAATATATGTGTGTGTGTATATATATATATATATATATATATATATATATATATATATATATATATATATATATATATATATATATATATATATTTATCTTATATGTTAAAATATGTATAGTTTAATTTTAAGTTTTATGTCAATATAAGTACCAATAATTATCTAAAAATGCTAACAAGTGTTTTATTGATTTCATAACAGTAAGTGACATGTATAAAACATTATAAAAATTTTCTATACATAAATATTAAGTTTTATGTATTAAATATTAAATTTTTTTTATAGCTAAAATACAAATAAATAGATAAACAAGTTTAACAACACATTTTATATTTTTCTTAGGTTCTACTGACCAAAATAAACTTAGGAAAAATTTATAAATTTTTTTTATGCTGTAAAAGTATTTATTTCTAATTTCTTTTTCGGTTCAAGATAAATCAAAGTTTATGAAGTAATAATTATTATATCAACTCAATTAATTCATCTAAAATTTTCGTATGCCTAATATAGTGTATTAAGCTTATAAAAATTATTTGTACATTTATATTAATAGTTTAACTATTTAATTCAACTTTTGTATTGTTTTTAGTTTAAATTCGGAATTAAATAGAAATATATAATTATTAATTCTAAAAATAATTTTTATAACTTTCTTATTAGTTCCTAAGTAATTTACATTGATTATTGTAGTCATAAACATGTTATATCATTAAATTCTATTTTTCTTTTTAAAACAGATTTTCCGGTACTGTAGCAAAAGTAGAAGAAAATACAAATTAATTATTTAAAATGACAAATAAATCAAACATAAATTTTTATAATTACTTTTATGACCTAAGGAACAAGCGAAAATTATAAAACATAATATATATAAAATTGTTTGCTATTTATTTCTTTATTATCCTTATATACCGAATATAAAAAAAGTCAGTTTTTGATTTTTAATAAATATAAATTCGAATGTATAATTCATAAAAATAATTTTTATAGTCATTAGGATACTTAATACTAATTATCATATATTTACATTATTTATTATAATTAATTCCATATTTATTTGGTATTTAACATAAAACTAGCACAAAAATATGATAAAAACTAAATAAAAACTATAAAAATAATATAGAGAACTTATAAAAATAATTTTTGCAGAGGTTTGAGAGTATGATCTTCAAGTGAGAATAAATTTTTGAGGTGTAAAGGATTTTGAAAGAAATGGCTAGTATTTATAGGTGAAAACTTGGTATAAAAAATGTATAAAAGAAATAAAAAGAAAAAGAAAAGAAAAATAAAAATATTAATAATTGTATCAGCCCATAATTTGTATTAAATAAAGAAAAGTGTTTTTATAAAGCTAGATCTAGATCTAGAATAAAATTAAAAAAATAAAAAGCAAAAAGTATTAAATTTTTTTTTGTTACTATTCGGCGCTACAGTAACTTTTATATATATATATATATATATATATATACATATATATATATATATATATATATATATATATATATATATATATATATATATTTTTACAATGACTATAACCTTCATTTTTATAAAAGATATCATTGTATAGATTAGTTTTTGTAAGTGGTATCATATTTACATAAACTTTACATCTTATAAATATGTATATACTTTTTAGTTATATATAAATATATATGTATATATAACTTTGTCAAGTATAAAGTTTATAAATTTAACTAATAAACTTATGTTACTTGATATGAATTTATATGTTGTAAACTTATTTATTTTAAGTATACATTATATAAATTACTTGATAAGTTTAGGTTTCGTTATATAATATAAACTTATAGATGTACTTTGTTGAATAATATTTATCCGTTTAACGTTTGTTAGTTTCGTATATATATATAACGACCATTCATTAATACTTAATCTTTTTTTTTTCGGGCATTTTAAATTATACGGAAGAAAATATAGATGAAAAAATGAGGGTCGTTATAAAAGGGGTGATATTCGATTTCGATAATCCAACCATAGAATGTAGTTTTGAGTACTTGTGTCTATTTCGTCAAACATTTATAAAATAGCACATGTATTCTCAGTCCTAAAAATATATATTGCAAAAGCATTTAAAAAGTGAGCAAATGAAACTCACAAAACTATATTTCGTAGCAATAGTGCATATGACGGCACTGAACAAGTGCAAGGCTGGCCTCGGATTCACGAACCTAAATTAAGTATATATATTTATATGTTGGTCAATATTTGTCTTAACAAATTATGTCAAGTCATAGTGTACCACAATCCTAATGCTCAAGTCTAATATGCAAAAGTCAACAAAAGTCAATTTAACTCAAAATGATTTCCAAAATTTATACATGATTATTATATAGTTTAAATATCGTCGTTTTATATTTTTAAATATTTTTAAAAGGTTTATTAGAGTAAATAATATAATTCATTTATTAATAAATAAATTTTAATATAAAAATATACTTTTATATATCTTAAGTAATAAGATTTATAAATTTCATTTAATGTTATAAAAATATTATGATAGGTTTTATTAAGGTAATTATATTATTTGTATTACATATTTATTTGATAAAATAACATTGATAATAATAATAAGTACAAGTTGTATTATTTTGTAATAATAATTATTATTATTCTATTAATAAAAATATCAATACTTATATTTATTAAAAATTATATTATAATAAAATGATAATTCTAATTATGATATCTTTAATATTTACGATACTTTTTAATATTAACTTTAAAATAATAATTTTATTTTAAGAAAATAATAATAATGATATTTTGTAATAACAATAACATTTCATTTAAAATAATAATTTTTGTTAAAATGATAGTTTTATTACTAACGATGCTTTTAATAATAGTAATGATAAAAATAATAAGAACGATAATTTTATCTAAATCAATATCTTACAATATTTTAATTTCATCATGATACTCATACTCATTATTTCCTAATCGATTCGTTTAACAGCTGTTAATCGTCTTTTATATCGTGTTCATGTTAATGATAATAATAGTATCATAATAATTAGGTGTTACTAATATTAGTTTTTAATTATAATAAAACTAATGATAATTATGATAATAATACAAATAACTATTTTAATGATAATAATAATAATAATAATAATAATAATAATAATAATAATAATAATAATAATAATAATAATAATAATAATAATAATAACTTTAACGATAATAGTGATAGTAATAATAATAAAATAACAATTTTTAATGATAATACTTTTTATTGATAATAATAATAATAATAATAATAATAATAATAATAATAATAATAATAATAATAATAATAATAATAATGATAATGATAATAATAATAATAATGATAATGATAATGATAATGATAATAATAATAATAATAATAATAATAATAATAATAATAATAATAATAATAATAATAATAATAATAATAATAATAATAATAATAATAATAATAATAATAATAATAATAATAATAATATAAAAACTAGAACGACGATAGTAACGACGATAATAATAATCATTTTTAATAACAATACAAAAATTCAATTGACTATAACTTCTAATCCGTTCATCGAAACCATTTGATATCTAAATGAAAAGTTCTTAATTTTTCGCTAGCTTTCCAACGACATGCATATCTTATACCTTAACTCAACCGCATATGTAATTAACTCAGGATTCAACATAACCTAACTAATGGCAATATCAAACGTTCAAGCATGCATAATCCTATATTTTCGAGCATTAGTCAGGGATACACTATTAGTATGTAAAAATTAAATTATGAGTGCTTACGTATCAATATTGAGATTCAATATTGCAGGAAAGTACGTAGATGCAACGGAGATGATAAATACTATATTGACCTCATGAACATACCCATGATCCATACTCATAACCTCCATAGCTATAACCCATAATTTCCTTAACCCTATCTTACTCATAAAAATCCATTTTTGAAATAACTCGCTGCGTACCTCTTGTCGTAGTATTTTATGTATAATACTAATAATAATAATGCTACTACTACTAATATTAATAATAATAATAATAATAATAATAATAATAATAATAATAATAATAATAATAATAATAATAATAATAATATAAATTAAATATATAATACGGAGTAAGTAAAAGAGAAAGAGAGATTGAGAGTTGTTGCACTGAACCAGAAATGTTCGACTTTATAGCATCTAACCCATCCAACCATCCCATGCGATCGCATGGGATGTGTATGGTTTCATCATGTGATCTCATGATTGATTAAAACAGCTGGTATCCAGTTTAATTCCTTGCCGACACTTCTTTTATATTATAATATATATAATATATTAAATTCATATAATTAATTATATATTATATTATATTTACGTGCATGGTAAAAATGTAATTTTTACTAAAATGACTCGTACGTTGTCACTCGAGTTATGTACCACTTTCGGCTTTTCGAGCGCACTTTCGTACGTTTAGAAAACTAGTCTTTTTCGTTACGCGACGTGTACCTTTATTAATAATTTGACTTACTCATCACTAAGTTACCTTATAAAAATGTAACTCTATAAAATTGAGTGTTGTGGTCATTTACTTCTATAAATCAGTGACTCGCTGTTTATCAAAATATGTTATTTTAAATCAAGACGTTTTATGACTAAGTTATATATATTTTTATATTTTTATTTCGAAATATAAATTTGGGACAATATATAATATATAGTTTTTCAAAACTAATAATATTCAAATTTATATATCTTGAAATCGTTTAAATAATAAGAAATATCATTTCGTAACATTTGTATTTTTTTTAAAGTTTAAAATTGATATACTTTATTTATATAAAGACGTTTACAAAGACATTTTAATATTCCAATTACTTTATATTCCAAATCATTTTATTACAAAGGTTATAATAGTAGAAGTTGTTATGTCATAAGACGTTCTTAAAAAGTCTATTATATCAAAAAGACGTTTTCGTTTATGAACGTAAAATCACATATAAATCATATCAGGTTTCAAAGTTTTTAACTTTCAGTTTAATCATGACTCGTAGGATTAAATCTAAAGGAAGAATCAAACGTAAGGAATCATCTTAATGTAAAATGTCGATCTATTTAACTTGTCAATATCTATTTTCTAATTCACCTATATTCCCTAAATTTCACTTTCACAATACATAATATGTAGGTTAATTAATTTTATCTTATCAAAGTCACGTGGCAATTATTGTAGGGCATGCATTGAAATTTAAGTAGGAATTTCTACTAACCCTTGTCCAGCTATCGTTAATTGACATATTTGTTCTTTCTCGTAGGTCACTAATTATTCCGAATACCGTTAAAAAGGAAAGGTTTCCTAAATCAAAGTGGACCTCTCAACAGAGACTCGTTATCATAATTCAATGTATCTGATAATTCAATCATTGGATATTATCTTCTAACTCTATCATTAATCATATTGAAACAAATACGTTCATGTAAAGTATTATACGTTTAATACTTTGATAATATTTCTAAGTTATAATATATATATATATATATATATATATATATATATATATATATATATATATATATATATATATATATATATACACATATACATATACATATACATATACATATACATATACATATATAATCATATCCGTTCATATAATGGTTCGTGAATCGTTAGAATTTGGTCGAGGTTAAGTGAATGTATGAACATAGTTTAAATTTCTTGAGATTTAACTTAACAAACGTTGCTTATCGTGTCGGAAATATATAAAGATCAAAGTTTAATTTTGGTCGGAAATTTCCGGGTCGTCACACAATTCAAGCTTAACTACCCATCTCCACATCTCAATAAACCACAACACAATCAAATATACGAACTTGCTCCCTAGAAAGGTTCTAAATCAACAATATCTGAAAGATTTCACATTTTAGATCAAATAAGGCAAGGAATAAACTTTTAGTTCAAACCTTCTAGGAGCATTCTTCAAAGTCAAATTTCAAACTTCACCTTCACCATCTAACTCTCCTCATCAACAAGTCAAGGATTGTCGAAATTGCTTGACTTCGGTGTATGGAGCGCCAATGTCATGAGTTACCCAAGAAAAGTTTGGCCTTAGGGAAAACAAAGCCTTGGAAAATCGTTTTTCATTTTTAGAAGACTTTTTTGCTTCGTTGGTCATTCATTTATACACGAAATTGCAATTAGAGTCCCTCAAGTTTTTAATTAAATTTTCGAGTCCTTTTATTTGCCTAATTTGGCAATCCACGTTCCTTTGTCTAATTTTCGTCTAAATTGACCGTTAACCCTTGACATGTGCATTGCATGTGAGGGCAAATTTTTATAAAAAAATTTGTAAATTTTAATTAATATAGGGACTATAAGAGCTTGAGGTGTGGAAGAGGTCACCTCGGCGTCGGAAAGCGACGTTGGTGGAACTGACATTCACCCCACACCAGGTCAGTGTTAGTTTCAAAGTCTTGCACCCAAAGTCTTGCACCCGACGTTGGCAATTTGCTTAAAATTGGGACCCAAATACAAAAATCACCCATATTTCTTCTCTTTCCAAGACACTGAACTGAACTTCTTCCCACTCCCCATATTTTTTTAGCAATGTCAGTTTACAATGTTAGTCCAGTCATCAGCAAGACACTGAACTAACACCGAACTGACGCGTCACGATACCCAGTGCTCTAAAAATATTAGGTATAGGATCATCTTCTTCCCTTAAAGTCAGTGACTTGTTCTGCTCAAATTTATAAAATTAAAAAACACACAAATCTTAAAGTTAAAACTTTATTATCACTAATCACCTAATCCCTAAAATTAAAATTATCACCAGAATACAAAAAACAATTTCAAAACAAAACATCATAAACAATTGGTCAGTACCTACCTCTTCCATTTCCATCTAGATAGCTTTTGGTAATTTTTTTTGTTATCAGATTCAGAGAACCAAATTTCACACGAATTTCACACCTTAATGTCAAATTTTAACTTTATAAAATCTCTTAATATAAACACTCATTATAGAGATTTACTGTAATTACATACAAATAAATAAACAATTCAAACACACCTCGAGAGCTTCAACGCTAAACTAATCAAACCATCATCGTGTTTCTGATAGTTAGCTTAAACACAAATTGAAATCCAAATCAAGACATTTTTAGATGATGATTTCTAAATCAAAATTGTTTAAGAATTTAATCCTAACACTCAGTTGACTGATTTGAGAACTCAAAAACAATTCAGTGATCCGAATTGAAGGTTCAACGATTTATGAGCAAAAACTTTGAATTTTCGAATTAATGATCAAATGAACGAATTATGATCCAAAATTTTTCAGATATAATCACGATATGATTATGAATCAGTTAGCAATTTCACTTTTCGCTGAATCGAACTGGATTGTTCCGTGCACGTATGTTGTTTCGGTTAGTGAAGATCTCGATTTGAATCGTGATGAATCTGAATCAAAAAATTAGTAATAATGATTAAAGAGTGTTCAGTTTCGGTCACTGATCACAAATCTAAACTCCGTTTGAGTTTATAATCGCTAATTGATAAAGGCCTTAATCGGTTCGAGACTTTGCGGTTAAGAAGATATATGACGAACGATGATGATGAACTTCAAAGTTAAAGAAGAGTAATGAAAGTGAGATTTGTTTATGACTTGTTGTTATTGTTGTGAGATGAAGATGAGCAGAATATAGATGTTGATGATCGATAGAAGTGAAGATGAAATTCGATGAAGATCATGAAGGATATTTCGATGATAGGAAAAAGTAAAATGAATCTGATGAGATCTTGAATCTGATGAGATTATTATTATTATTTTTATAAATTTATAAGTAAAAAATATATAAATTATATTTTGCGACGGTAGTGCCTCATTTTTAATGAAGAAAAGAGTAAAAAGATGATTTTACCCTCACATGCAATTCACATGTCAAGGGTTAAGGGTCAATTTAGACTGAAGTTAGACGGAGGGACGTGAATTGCCAAATTATGTAAGTAAAAGGACTCGAAAATCTAATTAAAAACTGTGAGGGACTCAAATTGAAATTTCGTGTATAAATGAAGGTCCAACGGAGCAAAAATGTCTTTTTAGAATGGGAAAACAAATTGAGTTTTTACACAAGATGAGTTTTTCGAAAATTTTTGGTTTTAAAGCTTTGTGCATCCGAAGCCATCCCGGTTTTGGGACAACCGCACGGATAGCTATTATACCCGTATATTACATAAGTGAACTACCTTCCGGTTCGGAGGCGATGAAACAATAACTATCTTGGGCTCAAAAAGGCTATGTGCATACAAGCCATCCCAGTGGTGGGACGACCGCGCCGGTAATTGCCCTCCCCGTAGACAAACTATCCAGTGTCGATAGCGATAGGAAAGCAACTACCTAAGGTGAGTGTTTAGGGTACTATCCACGGTCAACTTGGTAATAGTTAATGGCACGGGGGAAGTGTGTGATGCCCCGTACAAAACCATCGTGTACGAATCATCAACAACAGGATCATTACAAGGTAAAATACTATATGCGGTTTCAAAATAAGTTTGCATTCATGAATATAGGTGACGTCTTAACCAACGTCAAATGTTTAACATACGAAAGTGTGCTTCTACGAATAGAAGGCATTAATAATAGTACGTGACCTATAGGTCGTTCATTGTTTCAAAAGTAATAAAGTTTGTGAATGCAAGATAAACGTTTCATGCGAAGACATCTATAATAAGCGCAGCGGGAGTCTACAAAGCATGGCAACTACAGCGGAAGCAATAAAACCTTAAGCACCTGAGAAAAACATTCTTAAGAACATCAACACAAAGGTTGGTGAGCTATAGTTTAAGTATAACAGTAATGTAAGGTAGGCCACGAGATTTCAGTGTTTCAAAACAATATGAAAAGTATATGTATAACCGTGGGCACTTGGTAACTAACTTAACGTAAATAACACCCCCTAAAAGTACACTTGGCTAGTGAGTAAGTTTACGAAGTATTAAACACCCATTAAATGCTAGCGCTACTAGCCCAAGTGGGGATGTCAAACTCTATGGATCCATATCTAAGATTCGCGTTCACCGGTTCAAAGACCAATGACTAAACGTTACCGAGCTAAGGGGAAAGTTTATACCGTTGTATAACCCACACATATATAAAGTTTAAGTACTCGTTCCTACAATGTAAAACATAAAATGCGCATGTATTCTCAGTTCCCAAAATAGTTAAAGTAAAAAGGGATGCTATAACTCACAGTGGAAAGTAGTAAAAGTCGATACGCGGGAATAGTAAGCAAGTGGTTGGTCCGAATGGTCTTCAACCTAAGTCGAAAGTTACTAAGTCAGTAAATCATTCCCAAGGTTTAAAAGTATGTAAATTAGGTCTTAAGTATCATCATCATTCATCATTAAACAAAAAGTGTAAAGAAGTTTTAAGTCAAGACTAGGGTTTGAAACAAGGGCTGACTTCGTTTAGTCACCACGACCTCTATACAAACTGAAATGGGGTGAGACCAGTGTCCATGGCTCCATATTTGAGTCCCCTAGAGGCTGAAAAATTTCCAGAACCAAACTCATCTTCGTTTGACCGTGGTGATGGTTTAAGTGCGAGTAGGTTAGAAATTTCAGCACAACGTTAATAGGGTGTAGTGACTTTCGGGAGGCCATAGATCCTAAACCGTAACTCGGATTAAGATGAGGTCTAAATGGAAAATCATCTACTCAAACCAAACTAACTGAAAATCAAATTTATAGAAGCCCAGGTAGTCTGATCAGTTCCAAAAACAGTAAGTAAAGGTGTTCTGGTGGGTTCTTGGTGCTTGATGCTCATCACGGTTCTCATCCTTGATGCGTATAGCTTCAAGTGTACAACTCGTTGATGGGTTTGCATCATCTTAACCAAGGTTTGACCATCATAACACTAGTATAAGTCTAAGATAAGTAGCACAACTCATTTAAGTGTTGTAAGTAGGTTGATGAACCAAAGTTACATCAAGATCTTAGATCCGACACATACATGAGTTATAAAAGTAATATTAAGCTACAAACTTGAAAGTAAACTAAATAAACAAGATCTTAATTTGTAGAACTTAGATCTTAGTTAGATCTTAAAGATCCTAGACTAGAAAGTCTAGATCTTGTGTTCTTAAGTTAGATCCTAAGTTATAGAACTTGGATCTTTACTTTAATGAAACCATAAGTTATGAAACTTAGATTTTCAACTTGTAAAATGTATGTAAGCTTATAAGCTTTTATTTACAACAAAATTAGAAGACCATAAGCTATAGAAACTTAGATCTAACATAAGTATATGAAGTTATAACTAGAAATTATACTTCCATGTTCTTGAACTTATAAAGTTTAACTTTAGTTTCAAGAAATATGAGATCAAGATTAACTAGTAATACTTGACCAAGCTTAACAAGAATCACGAATTTAAACATGTACAAAAAAGGAAGAAATAAGTTAAATCTACAAGTAATAAGTTCATGGTTGTTCATACTAGGAAGATTCAAGCCAAGGCTTGGATCTTTAAGAAAGTAAACCTTAAGTTTACAAACATGAACACAAGTATGATTTATAAAGCTCATGAACTTTTCTTTTAACAAGTTTTATGGAGGAATCAAACTATAAACTTGATCCTCTTTGGTTCTTGTATGTTCTTGTATAAACAAGATAATATGAAGAATAAACTAGAAAGTTTGATTCTTACAACTAGTAAGTAAACAACAACAACAAAAGAGCAAGTAACAAAACAAGCAAATGATGATGATATTCATGTTTGTGTTTCGGTTTTTAAAAGAAAAAGAAGAAGAAAGTAAAGTTTGTTCACTTACAAACTAGAGAGAAAAGATTGGAGAAAGGAAAGTATAAGTAAGTGTGTGTGTAAAAATGAGGAAATACAAGTGAATAAGTAACCAAAAATTGAAAACAAAACTCCCTCTCACACCTCCTAGGGCCTACTATTTACAAGGTAAAAGGGGCAAGGTCAAAATCTACTTTCATGCATGGGGAGGTGGTGAGAGCTTGAAATGGTATTAAAGCTAAATGGTATGGGAAAAATGTGTAAGTATACATGTAACTAGTCTCCAACTAAATCTTAATTAATCTAATTTTGTCTTAATAAAATACTTGCATAATAATGGGCTAATTAGTCCATTAAGGAAGTAGGGTGGGCTTCCAAGTCCATTAATACAATCCCAAGTCCAAGTAAGCAACAACTTACATAAAAGCCCAAGTAATTAACTAGTAACATTAGTTAATTAAAAATGATTAATAATAATTAATCATGAATGTAAATAATATTCAAAATATTATTCGTGTAAAGTATGTGTGTCACAAAGACAAGTCGAGCCATGAAAAGTTAAATACGGTAACAAGTAACACGTATAAGAACACGTTTATTAAAACACAAGCATTAATAATAAATTATTAATAATTAAACGTTGGAAAAACCAGGGTCGTTACATTACCCACCTGTTAAAGAAAATTTCGTCAGATGGAGGAGTTGGGAAAAGGTGAGGATACTTCTGCATCATTTGATCCTCTCGTTCCCAGGTAAACTCGAACGATTGGAATCTTGTTGCGTTTCAAAGTTTTGACCTCACGGTCCATAATTTCGACAGGTTCTTCCACGAAGTGGAGTTTATCATCGATTGTAAGTTCCTTCAATGGTATGACATGTTCCGGTTCAGCAAGACACTTCTTCAAATTTGATACATGAAAAGTAGGATGAACTGAGCTCAATTGAGTTGGAAGATCCAAACGGTAAGCAACGGGTCCAACACACTCCAAGATTTCAAAGGGACCAATGTATCACGAGTTTAACTTTCCGCGCTTTCCAAAACAAATCACACCCTTCCAAGGTGCGACCTTCAACATTACACGGTCACCCACGTTAAATTCGAAGTCTTTACATTTAAGGTCTGCATAACTCTTTTGGCGATCACGGGCCTTCTTAAGTCTCGCTTGAATTTGAACAATCTTCTCAGTTGTTTCATGGACTATCTCGGGTTCGGTGATTTGCGTTTCGCCTACTTCAGCCCAACAAATAGGAGATCAGAACTTGCGGCCATACAACGCTTCAAAAGGTGCGGCATTAATACTCGAATGATAACTGTTGTTGTAAGAGAATTCGGCTAGCGGCAAATGCCTTTCCCAAGCCTTTCCGAAATCAATGACATATGCACACAACATGTCTTCCAAAGTCTAAATAGTGTGTTAGCTTTGTCCGTCGATCTGTGGGTGATACGTAGTACTCATGTCGAGACGTGTCCCCAAGGCTTCTTGCAAAGAACGCCAAAATCTGGAAGTAAAACGGGGATCGTGATCTGAGATGATCGATAAGGGCACACCATGACGAGATACAACCTCTTTTATGTATAGTTGAGTGAGTCTTTCCATCGTATCCGTTTCCTTCATGGCTAAAAAGTGTGCAGATTTAGTAAGATGATCAACGATAACCCAGATGGTATCGTATCCGCCCACCGTCTTCGGTAACTTTGTAATGAAATCCATTGTTATCCTTTCCCACTTCCATTGCGGGATTTTCGATTGCTGAAGTAACCCAGAAGGCCTCTAATGTTCAGCCTTAACTTTCAAGCAAGTTAAACACTTACCAACATAAGTTGCAATGTCCTTCTTAAGATTAGGCCACCAATACTGTTCCTTAAGATCGTGGTACATTTTACCGACTCCTGGATGAATCGAATATCTTGACTTATGGGCTTCATCTAATATAAGGTTATGTAGAAATCCATAACTGGGTACCCAAATTCTTCCGGCATAGCATCGGAGTCCAGTCTCCTTAACTTCAAATCGAGAAACGAGAATGTTCAAGTGTTCGTGAGATATATTCTCCTCCTTGAGAGCCTCATCTTGGGGTGCTCGGATCTGGCTATTGAGGTTCGAATGAATGGTGATGTTCAGTGCTCGAACACGAAGAGGTGTCATCCTCTCCTTTCGGCTCAAAGCGTCAGCTACAACATTGGCTTTGCCAGGGTGATAACGAAGTTCACAATCATAGTCGTTCAGTGTCTCGATCCATCGACGCTGTCTCATATTCAGTTGCTTCTGATCAAAGATGTGTTGGAGGCTTTTATGATCGGTGAAAATAGTGCTCTTTGTTCCATAAAGGTAGTGTCTCCACAGTTTTAATGCAAAGACAACGGATCCAAGCTCGAGATCGTGCGTTGTGTAATTTTGCTCGTGAATCTTCAGTTGACGAGAGGCGTAAGCGATAACCTTTGTTCGTTGCATCAGTACACAACCAAACCCACTTTCCGAAGCATCGCAATAAACGACGAAATCGTCACTGCCTTCAGGAAGTGATAAGATAGGTGCGGTGGTTAACTTCTTTTTCAAGGTTTGAAATGCTAATTCCTGTTCGGGTTCCCAAATGAACTTCTTCCCTTTATGAGTCAGCGCAGTCAAAGGACGCGCAATCAGAGAGAAACCTTCAATAAATCTTTGGTAGTAACCGACGGGGCCTAAAAATTGGCGGATATGAGTCGGAGTAGTGGGGGTTTCCCACTTGCTGATAGCTTCGATCTTTGCGGGATCTACTTTGATACCTTGATCACTCACAACATGATCCAGAAATTGGACTTCCTTCAACCAAAACTCACACTTGGAGAATTTTGCATAAAGTTGCTCTTGTCTCAAGAGTTCCAACACTAGACGAAGATGTTGCTCATGTTCTTCTTCACTTTTGGAGTAGATGAGAATATCATCTATGAAGACGATAATGAACTTATCCAGGTATGGCTTGCATACACGATTCATGAGATCCATAAATACAGCAGGTGCGTTGGTTAAACCAAATGGCATCACGAGAAACTCATAATGACCATAACGTCGCTCTCTTTTACCCTCAACTGGTGATTACCGGATCGCAAATCGATCTTAGAGCAAATGCTCGATCCTTGTAGTTGATCAAAAAGATCGTCAATTCGGGGAAGAGGATACCGATTCTTGATCGTCAATTTGTTGAGTTCACGGTAGTCGATACACATGCGGAAGGATCCATCCTTCTTCTTCACAAATAAAATAGGCGCGCCCCAAGGTGAGAAACTTGGTTGGATAAATCCTCGGTCTAGCAGTTCTTGTAGTTGACTCTGCAACTCTTGCATTTCGGAAGGTGCGAGTCGATAAGGTGCACGAGCTACAGGTGCAGCCCCTGACACTAAATCGATCTGAAACTCCACTGCTCTCGGTGGCGGTAATCCAGGAAATTCCTCCGGAAAGACATCAGAAAATTCGTTCACAATTCGTACGTCATCCACGCTCTTCACCTCATCTTCTAACGTTTTCACATGTGCTAAAACAGCAAGACGTCCTTTCTTCATGATCTTTTACGTTTTCATGCAACTAATGAGATTCAGTTTCGAGCTACATCTCTCTCCATAAATAATCAGTAGCTCACCATCTCCGTGTGGTATACGAAGAGCTTTATCTCCACAGATAATGTCGGCCCTTATCTTGGTCAACCAGTCCATACTGACAATAACGTCAAAGCTTCCCAAGTTAATGGATATCAAGTCAATCTCGAAATCCACACCAGCTACGTTGATAATAGCTCCTCGGCTAATTTGGTCAACTTTCTTAAGTTTTCCATTGGCTACCTCTACAAGCATACTCTCCTTTAAAGGAACTAACGACCAATTTATCTTAGAGCAAAAGTGTCTACATACATAACTTCTATCAGCACCAGTATCAAACAGAACAGAAGCTAATAGATTGTTGATAGTGAATATACCTGTGACCAAGTCGGGGTTCTCACAGGCATCCCTTGCGTTTACATTGAAAGCTCTGCCATGCGGTGGTCCGCCATCCTTTCGCTTGTTGGGACACTCATTTCTGAAGTGGCCCGTATGTCCGCATTCATAGCACTTTCTCGGTCCAGTAGGGTTTGTCTTCACATTCAGGGTGGTGATCTTGCAGTCTTTGCCAATATGCCCAGTCCTTTTACATTTTTCGCAGACCACGTTGCAGTACCCGGTGTGATGCTTGTAGCATCTCTTGCATTGCGGTAGACTACCCTTGTAGTTAGAGTTCGAGCTAGTGTTCGGGTTGGGGTTCCTCCCATCGTTGTGCCTCTTAGCGGGGGTTTGATCATAGGATCTCCCCTTGTTGTTGTCCCACTTACGCTTCTCACTGCTAACCCCCGATTCGGATTTTGACCTTTCCGATTCATCGCTGATAATTTGGTTCATTAAGGTGTGCGCCATGCGCATAGCTTCCGGGACATCAGCTGGCTTTGAAGAGGTGACATTTCCCTTAATGGTCTTAGGAAGTCCCCACAAGTACCTTTCCATTCACTTAAACTCCGAGGTAACCATCGTGGGACACATCAGAGCTAATTCCAGATACCTACGGTTGTAACCATCAAGATCGTTTCCTACCACTTTCAGTCCCCAAAACTCAGTTTCCATCTTCTGTATCTCTATTCTGGGGCAGTACTCTTCGATCATAGCCCCCTTAAATTCCTCCCACGTGGTAGCATATGCCTCATCAATACCTTTGGCTTGAGCAAGTGTGTTCCACCAGGTTAGTGCACCGTCCGACAGCGTACATGAGGCATACTTTGTTTTGTTTATCTCTGAGCAGTTGCTTACACGGAACACATATTCTAATTTCTTAAACAACCTAGTGATACCAACTGGCCCCTCAGTACCACTAAAGTTGTGGGGCTTGCAGCTTTGGAATTCCTTATAAGTACACCCATTATGAATGGGCTGGTTAACTGGTGGGGCTTGGGGGTTCATTTCCGCTAAAGCTGCGGCTACTCATTTAGTGATCATTTCTTAGATCTGTGCTGCTGTGGGCGTTGATCTTCGAAACAAAAATTTTAACTCAAGTCAAAATCCAGTATTCAAATAATAGTACAGTATATGGTAACCAACATGGAATCAACACATCACATGCTAATTAAGTAATGCAACTAGATACAGATACCATAAAATCATCATACAGTAACGTAAATGGAACACCGTACAAAGATTAAACAACACTAAGTTCCATTCATTAATAAAAAGTTGCATACATTCGTATAAGATTCGTACAATACATGAGTGAAACATGAAACTACAAACGGGATTACATAAAGAAATCTAATACAAAAAGCCCTATGGTAATGGTGGGTAAAGGATGTCCATCATGTGGGACACCTGGTCCTCGAGCTTAGTTACCCGAGCATGGAGGATCTCCACTTCCCTCGTCAGTTCCTCGACAACGGGGGATGCTGGTGGGGCTGGCGGTGCTGATGGTGCAGGTGGTGCTGGTGGAGCTGGTGGTGCAGACGGTCCGGCACCAGAAGTAGATGATGCGTAACGGGGATCCTTACGTATGAATGGATCAGCAGGATCCGCCACAAGCCACCTACGGGCGGTAACTCTAACCTTCAGTCCACGTGTGTTAACGAACGACCTACCTCCGTTAACCCCCGGAATAATAGTACCGTTGAAATGATACCGCTTCTTCGGCGGGGTGGAGGGTGGCTTTATGGGTGCCTCCTCAGGGTCCTCGTCAGAATCATCGTCGCTGGAATCGTCGGATGTTGAGTCGTCAGATGATGAGTCGTCGGAATCATCGGAAGGTGGATGTGCTCGGCCAGTAGTCATCAGTCGGTATCTGCCGGGTGGAATCGGTACAACACGTCCATCAGGAAGGCGTCTAGCCCAATGATTATGCTCATTACGGAACGGAACGTTCCCATATTCCCCAGGAATCACAGCACTATCGGAATGGTGTTGTGGCTCCGAGGGTCCTGGGATGAGTGGAGCTGGAATCTCTGGTGGATCCTCATGTCCGTCTGAGATGATCACTGGGTCGGGTGCATGGCTACTGGCTCCGGAGGACGAAGCGCCAGAGTCGCTGGAGGGTAAAGAGGACGGGATCTGTGTGTCGGCAGCAGTAGCAGGCGAGGTGGCGGATGAGTCTGAGTCGCTCTCCAAAATGATAACGGGCAGGACATCCGACATCTGAACAAGGAAAATTAACTTTTTCCATGTCAGTAAGTCATAAAGCAAGCACGTATTAGGCAAAGTAACTACGACAGTCTAGATCATCTATAGCAGTAAGTAGCATGGCAATAACGACAAGTATCATGCAATCGAAAGCAGATAAAAGCATGCAGTAGTGAAATCATGTAGTAGCATACGGCATATAGCAGTAAAAGTAAGCAGCAGCATGCAGCAAGTTCTGCAGAAACCAGTAAACTAGCAAGTTGTAGATTAGTCCTATTAATGAATCCTACTCGGTCCGGTCTAGACTGTGACGACCCGGAAATTTTCAACCAAATTTAAACTTAAATCTTACTATTGTGATTCTGACGCGATAAGAAAAGTCTATAATGTTGAGTCTCAAAACTTTTGAAACAGTTTACATGAATGCATTGACCTTTGACTGCTCTCGACGATTCACGAACAATTAATTATAAATAAATATATGTATATAAATATTACTTGTAATTATATAAAATAATATTAAAGCTATTTGTTTAAAAATATATAATATATATTTATGTGATAAAACTTGTTATTTAAAACTGATTATAATTAGAGAGAGAGTAAATGGAAAATGAATGATTTCGAGCTTAATTAGCAAACGTCAGTGACACTCGGTTGACGTTTCGTTAGTTTTAATATAGATATAATCCATGTTCATGAATGATTGAAATAAAAGTTGGACTTTAATTTGATTACAAAGATTTTAGATTTGTCAAAAATATTTTTTATCTTTTTAGTTTAAATTTTAGTACTCCGTACATATTATTTGGTACAGAAAATAAATAATTACCGAACCTTTTTGATCTGGTTTCAAACAGTTAATGAGTAAAATAATTAAATATATTTAATCTAAAAATTTAGGATTTTTAGGAACACTTTTATATTTTAACTGTTTAGCAATTGACACGAAATTGTATCCATAAAAGTTGGATGTCGATTGAAGAAAGGAAAAATGTTCGATGGCTATACTATTATTGATTATTGATTGAAATTAATATTTAATTATTAATGTTTATGCATGATAGATCATTGATTAAATGAATCATCACTGTGTTTAGCTCTTGCCATTCTCATATTTTACATATATATATTATACATACATATGATAGTTATATACATATTGCAACCACCATCTAACTTATAGATATATATATATATATATATATATATATATATATATATATATATATATATATATATATATATATATATATATATATATATATATATATATATATATATATATATATATACATGTACCAAGCATGTGATGTGTACATAAAATAACCCATCTTCTAATCCTTCTTCAACAACCACATGGCCACCACGAAGTTCGACAAATCACCAAGAACCACCTCTGCAACCAACATCACCGCCACCCTCACCATCGACAACCACTATAGAATACCAAATCACCACCATCAATAATCATTAACATGCCATTGCTGCTGTTTATTCTTCTTTGTCAAAATTCACATCATCATGTAACCATTATCCATCGTTACATCTACTGCTTGCTGCTTCTGTTACTAGTCACCATTACAACCACCCAACCACCTTGTTTCTTTCTTTCTTTCTTCTCGTCAATCACTAAACCCCCACGAAAATAACTTGCAAATGATGCTCGTTTATTGCTGCTACTAATGTTTTCTGTTTTAAAACCCACAACCACCACCATGCTCGCTATTACATCACCACCATTACCACGACAGCCAACAACCATCACTATTGATTTCTGAGTAATCTTCTCTTTCCGTTTTAACCAAACCCAAGACCACTCAAAAGGAAAATTGCTGTTCGATGCTTCTGTCGGTGAGAGTATGATTAAACCGTCATTTTCTTTGCTTTCATTACCCAAAACCCATTTGATAATAAACAAATGATAGTGCGTTGCATGTTAGTTCCTTTTTGTGGTCGACACTTTGAAACAAATATCCCACTTGCGTTTGCAATGAAAAATAATATCCTGTTACAAAATGTTTTGATGGGCCACGCACATTATTTTGCTAGTTGGACTACCGTAATTCCAACCTTCTATTTGGGCCACCATTTATTTTTTTTTATTTGAACCGTGAGTTTTGGACTGCCATAATTAAAGCCAACCGAACATCCATTTAAAATTTTAGGATAATAATAAAGGATGAGCCAAAGATGATCGTGATGATGTAGTGTCACGATTTAGTATAATGATGATGATATGTATATAGTTATGATGATGAATATGATGTGATAAGTGTAACGAGTGATAATGATAATAGAAGTGATCGTGATTTTTTTTTTGATGATCATGACGATAACCGAATGAAGATAATCATGAATTGATGATATAAGGATGACGACATGGATGAAAGAATGATAATGAATTTTCACGATGAATATAGATGACGATTTTGTGATATTTAATGATTTGTTGATGATGAGTGATTAAGTTTGAATGTAATGAAGAAGAAGGCACAGGTAGATATACGGGATATATATTTTTGTCTGAGGGATAATTCAGAAATGAAACAGACGCTGTATTGGTTAGGGGTGTTTGTGAGAAAGAAGAGGTCGCGGGTTCGAGTCCCGTCGTGTGCAGTTTATTTTTGCCTATTTTGAGGTAGTTACTTATCATTATCCTTATTATTATTTATCATTAATATTAATATTATTATCATATTTATATTTATTATTACAAAATATTAGTACTAAGTATTATTGAGTCTTAATTAGAATCAAAACTAATGTTTTTATTATAAAAATAATATAACTTTTATATTTAATATTAGTATCATGAATATGATTCTTAAAACTTTTATTATTAAAACTATCATATAACCTTATTAATAAATTTATATTCTTTATTAAAATTATCATTTTATTTACATTTTTATTATTAATAATACTGTTATTACTACCATTATTATTATTATTATCCTTAATCTGGTATTATTATAATTATTAATTTTGAAAACGAAAGATAGTTATATAAAAATATATTTAATACAAAATCTAACTATATTAATATTGTTATAAAATATATAAGTTGATATATATAAGATATTAATACAAAAATTATAGCACTAATAATAATATATATGTGTTCGATTACAAGTATATGTGTTAATAAATATACAAATGATATAGGTTCGTGAATCCGAGGTCAACCCTGCATTGTTCAATATAGTTATATGTATTTTTACTACAAAATACATTATGGTGAGTTCATTTGCTCCCTTTTACTCTTTACATTTTTGGGACTGAGAATACATGCGCTGTTTTTACAACTGCTTTATTAAATGCTTTTGAAATATATTTTGAACTGCGAATATATGAAATGTTTTTATAAATGTTTGACGAGATAGACACAAGCAAAACACTCATCGAATGAATTATTATGCAGACAGAAGTTCTGTTGATTATTATTGAATTATGTGGACATGATAATTGCCACCATTGAATTATGTGGACATGATAATTGCCACCATTGAATTATGTGGACATGATAATTGCCACCAATTGAAGTGAATGTTATATATCGAGAGAATGATTTTATACGCAGGTTATGTGTATGTTATTTTTGTGCACGAGATATGTGTACGGTTACTAAGATTTATGAAAGATGATTTCATACACAAGAAAGGTGTACCGTATTTAAAAGATATCGCATGTACATTATAGGTGGGTATAGGATTCGGGCCCATTTGTACCATGCAGTATTTAAATCTTGTGGTCTATCAAAATTACAAAATTTTATCATTTTATGATAAACTTATGAACTCACCAATCCTTTTGGTTGACACTTTAAAGCATGTTTATTCTCAGGTATGAAAGAAATCTTCCGCTGTGCATTTGCTCATATTACATGGAGTCGTTTATGGCATATAGAGGTCAGAACCTCACAATGGGACCAACTGTTGAAGACTTCGTCCAGATGGATTAGGACGGGGCATTTCATAGACTCACTAATGCAACCTAATTCCCTACAACCAATGCTCTGATACCAAATGTGATGCCCTGTACAAAACCATCGTGTACGAATCATCAACAACAGGATCATTACAAGGTCAAATACTATATGCGGTTTCAAAATAAGTTTGCATTCATGAATATAGGTGACATCTTAACCAACGTCAAATGTTTAACATATAAAAGTGTGCTTCTACGAATATAAGGCATTAATAATAGTACGTGACCCATAGGTCGTTACAAATCATTGTTTCAAAAGTAATAAAGTTTGTGAATGCAAGATAAACGTTTCATGCGAAGACATCTCTAATAAGCGCAGCGAGAGTCTACAAAGCATGGCAACTATAGCGGAAGCAATAAAACCTTAAGCACCTAAGAAAAACATGCTTAAAAATGTCAACACAAAGGTTGGTGAGCTATAGTTTAAGTATAACAGTAATCTAAGGTAGGCTACAAGATTTCAGTGTTTCAAAACAGTATGAAAAGTATATGTATAATCGTGGGCACTTGGTAACTAACTTAACGTAAATAACACCCATTAAATTGTGATGACCCGTCCTAATCCATTTGGACGAAGTCTTCAACATTTGGTCCCATCGCAACGTACTGACTTAAATATGCCATGAACGACTCCATGTAATATGAGCAAATGCACAGCGGAAGATTTCTTTCATACCTGAGAATAAACATGCTTAAAAGTGTCAACCAAAAGGTTGGTGCGTTAATAGGTTTATCATATACAATCATAAAATTCAGTAATTTTGGTAGACCACAAGATTTCAGTTTCATAAATATATGTACACTCGCAAGTGTATAAAAGTATTCTATAAGTTGTTGAGCGCTTCTGTAACCATACTTAACAATTAATGTGACATATTCCATTTATTATGAAATCTCCCTACACTGTACCAAGTGTAGTAAAAATGAAGTACTATGCAACCGTTTACGATACTAGAGCGACTAGCCCAGTTGGGGTGGTCAAACCCGATAGATCTATCAATAGGATTCGCGCTTACATGTTCTTCCAACATGTAAATATTAGTTACCAAGCTATTAGGGAAAATATGCAAGGTGGTACAACTCAACTTAGAATATATTTTAAGTACTTGTGTCTATTTCATCAAACATAAAAGCAGCGCATGTATTCTCAGCCCAAAAATATATTTTGCAAAAGCAATTAAAAAGGGAGCAAATGAAATTCAAAATACTGTATTTTGTAGTAAAAATACATATGACGATATTGAATAATGCAGAGTTGGCCTTGGATTCACGAACCTATATCAGTTATATATATATATATATATATATATATATATATATATATATATATATATATATATATATATATATATATATATATATATATATATATATATATATATATATATATATATATATATTAACACATATAATGGTAATCGAACAAGTTTATATATGCATATTATTTATTATTTATTATGATTTAATGGTGTTATATATATATATACATATATATATATATATATATATATATATATATATATATATATATATATATATATATATATATTTATTAATGTTTTATCTTTATTTATTATGTATTAAAATTAATACTTTCATACATAATTATATTGATATATATAATATATGAAAAAAATATTTATCTATTATGATAATAGTAATACTAATTAATAATAATAATAATAATAATAATAATAATAATAATAATAATAATAATAATAATAATAATAATAATAATAATAATAATAATAATCGTAATAAAAATGATAAATTTAAAATATAGATAATTTTAATGATAAAAATGATAAATTTAATAAATAATACTTTTAGTAAAAATGTTATTTTTTAACAATAATGAATATTTATAATCATAACTATAAAAATAATGATACTAATACTTATATGAATAATAATAATGATAATGTTAATAATAATACTTATAATAATAATAATAATAATAATAATAATAATAATAATAATAATAATAATAATAATAATAATAATAATAATAATAATAGAAGTAAACAAAATAGCAAAATATACCCTTTATAATCTTTGTGTAAAAAGAAATGTTGCAGACGAGACTCGAACCCTCGACCTCTCGCTCACCGAATCACTCCTTAACCATTAGACCGCTGCCCATTTTTCTATCTTATAACCCTCCGAAATCCTTATAACCCGTATTTTCTTTATGTTATATTTCTTCTTCTTCCCAAGGATCAAACGATCAGAGATACTCATAACTAATTGCTTTTAGGACATAATAACAATTCATAATCACTTGTAATTTAGAATTTATTAAACGCGAAAAAAAAAATTAAAATCAAGAACAGCTGAGCTGTTGGTTACGGTTTCAACAAAAAAAAAAATGATTATGATTTCGACAACGTTTTGGAAAATTGTTACAACACAATAAAGATTGTAAATCGTTCACTGAAACTATACAAATTATCAATTTAATCAGAAACCTCAACATGACTCCTAATTTTTGGATGAACAATTGGGTTGACTTTTTATTTTTGAACCTTTGACTCGAAAATTAGAATTCGTTAGTAGGAATTAGAATCTATAATTTTGCAGGTAGTTTGAGTAACTGATTCCTAGCAAGACTGCATTTAAATATTTTGAAATTTGATTTGATTTCCAGCTTTCGATTTAAATGTGACAATACAGAGGTTTTCGAGCTGTAAAAGAAAAAATGTGTTAAATCTTTAAATGGCAGGAAATAGGGTAGTTGGTAATCGATAATGATATTGGTGAATTGAATAAGTTTCATAATACATTGAGCAATCGTTGGTTTTTATAGTCAAATTGGTCGACCAGTTTAATCAGGAGAGAAAATAATTGAATAAATAAAAGTAATACAGATTAAGACTTGATTTTTGGTTGTATCTAAGATTTTATTCAATCTGCTATTTGGTTTAGAGACAAAAACAAAAGATTAAACACTGTATGATCTTGTCTTAAAACTGATTTTGATCTCTTAAGCAATAATACGCTTTTTTCTATATTTATATATATAATCGTGTATATATAATTGTATTTATATATATTTAAAGTTGATTATATATATATATATATATATATATATATATATATATATATATATATATATATATATATATATATATATATATATATATATATCTATTTATATATCTATGTGTATATATATCGGAATTTAAATGTTAATCTTATTAACTAATAAATATAACAATAATAATAATACTCTTATTATATATAAAAAACACTATTAACTTTAATAGTTTATATATAATAAATTTGTATCTATAATTTATATATTGTAATTAATATTTTTAACATTGTTAATATTGAAAGTAATGTTAATATTATTATAATAATTTTATTTATTCATGTATTATATATATATGTATTATCACTTATGTAATATATATACTACCTTCTAATTATAACTTTGATTGTATATCTATTGTTTATACATTTTATATATATTACTTAATAATAGAATTTATATATATCTACATATAGCTTCATTTTTAATAATAACTTTTTATCTTGTGAATTATTTTACATAACAACTTAATTGATTAAGTTGTATCTTTATTATTACATATACTTATATTTGTATTTATATATTTATATATATTTACAATAATTGTTCGTGAATCGTCGGAAGTAATCAAAGTCAAATGCATTCATGTAAACTGTTCCAAAGTTTTCGAGACTCAATATTACAGACTTTGCTTATCGTGTCGAAATCATAATAAGATTAAGTTTAAATTTGGTCGGAAATTTCCGGGTCGTCACAGTACCTACCCGTTAAAGAAATTTCGTCCCGAAATTTGAGTGAGGTCGTCATGACTAACAATAAATATGTTTTTATGACGAATATGAGTTGTTAAATAGAGTTTTATTACCATAGAGTATTATGGATAAGATAATTTGGTTATTCGAAGCGTATGAGTGAAGCTATCACAAAGGAGTGAATTTAGAATAAAGATTCGCCTTAGTTTCTGACGTGGTCACGTTTGAATTCCGGAATTCAAGGGATTTAAAATAAAATTTTCGAAATCTAAAAGATTTGATTCTTCGGTAAATAAGGAAATTAAGATCTTTTTTTTAATAAATACGATGATCTGTCTCGATTGCTCTGTCAGATATTTCCATTATAAATTCACTTTTTCCATTCCATTAAATTTCATCACTCCTATACTTTCTTTCTTAATTCTTACTTCTAAAAGATTGTGAAAATGCTTCATCCAGTTCTAATCCTTAATCTTTTCCTAATTATCATTTCTGTCATCCTTCTTTTCAATTTTTCCACCAGAAGAATCTGTTTACTTCTACTATTACCTTGGGTGGTACTATTCTCAATTCTATCATGTCTTTATATTGCTATTCGTATTAATATCCACAGTTTTTAACCTCCGTGTTGTTATTGGGCTTTATATCTTCTCTTATATTTTGAAGCTCTATGCTTTTGTTTTCTCTTCCCGACTTCAAGTTAAGAGAATAATGGTCCAGAATTTGTAGATATAGAGTTTCGAATGATTATAATGTTCTAAGCAGGAAGGAACGTAATAGCACAATTTGACTTGGTAAATTACCAGAATCACAGAGGATAGAATTATCAAGAATATATTTTTCTTGATATGTTCGGAGGTTAAGTAGAATGAAAGAGTTATGTAACATGACACATGATGACGGTATGATCTACTGTGAACCATCATCACGTTTCATTAGAAACTTAGCATGACTTACTGTAATATAATCACGTTGGCCGAGCGTCATTATATTATACTAACCCATGCTTCAATTCCCAACACTTCTCCACAATTCATTCATAATTTATACTGAGATTTTACAGTAGTTTCTAATATAATGGAATACAGATAGCACGAAGAGGTATATAATTCCGGACGAGAATATTTATGAAAATATTTTCAGAAATATCGAAGATATTTATGATGATATTTCGGAATTTCTAAGTTCGAAAGTTGATGAAGAAAAATTTTCCGCAAGATTTTAACATGACTTCGGAGCAAGAGATTCTCTAAAGATTTCATCGGATTCAGAATTACCTGGATTCTTTGAATATAGGATTTGGTCCTTGTATTTGTCCTTGGTCTCCTTCATGGTTAGCTCAATCTGTTTTTCAGTACCAAATTTTCTATCGAGCGTTTTCAACACTCCATTCCTTATCATCAAACTCTTAGCCATTTAGGCCATCTACAATTTTACTGTTTCCTCTGCATTTAATGCATCCATATCTGAATCGTCGATTATCAATCCGAGGTGGTTTCATGAGAATTGTGTTTTTAAATGATTAAACGCTGATGGTAATATGGTGGAATATAAAAGGTTCCCCGGTAGCAATAAAGAGCACGCATATATATCAAAGTTATAATAAGGTTGTTTTGAACGAAAAGTCGAAGTTGACTTGTTGGAGCTGTGACAAAATTGGCTACTTTGGAAAGGGATTGCTAGGTTATTTTGGGTAATAATAACACTAAAGGAATTAACACAGCTATGTGTTAAACGTTTACTCATTTTTCGAGAGTTTTCAGGTGCATAACTATATGCATCAATCTTTTCTCTCGTAGATGAAGTACGGTTGGTTCATCCTCTCGATTGAGGTATTTTCAAAAATCATGGAAGGTTTGAACGCAGATTGTAATCGTCAAAATTACAAATGAGGTTTAAGATGAAATCAAGTGGCAAACTTGAAGAATTGTTTAATTTCATATGTTATAATCAATATTTTAATTCATTTTTTTTAATTGTCCAATGTTGATAGTCCAATAATCGGTTATATATATATATATATATATATATATATATATATATATATATATATATAATCTTAGAATTACCCCTCGATGTATTGTATACGTATTGTCTTTGCATCAACCCAGAGACGTATTGTATACGTATTGTCTTAGAATTAACTAAGACGTATTGTGTACATATTGTCTTAGGATTTATCAAGACGTATTGTATACTTATTGTATTAGGATGTACCAAGAATATTATTATACATATATACAATTACAGAATTCGTGTACATGTCTCAGACTAGATCACAGCTCAAAGTATATATATTATTGTAGAATCAACCTCAACCCTGTATAGCGAACTTGAGCATTACATCATATAGAGTGTCTATAGTTATTCCCAATAATATATATACATGCGTCGATATGATATGTCAAAACTTTGTATACGTGTCCCAATATTTAAAGTGAGTAAAATAAATAACAGAAATTAAATGACGATAAATAAAATTGCGAGAATATAAATTGCGATAATTAAATTGCGGTAAATAAAATGTAACCAGTTAGCTAGGAACAGTTAGCTGGGAACAATTAGTGTGGATTCTTAACAATATTTCAATTTGTTAATTCGTTTGTTTCTAACAAATTTTATTTTGTTCAATGTTTTCTTCATTATGCCACTTGTTGGATTTTGAGAAGTCAAAATCCAAATATGAAATTGAATAAAAATGGTTATTCTGTGGTGAACGGATTCGTATATCGATGAATGTAAATAGGATAGTAAATGACTGTTGAATCAGATTTGAAAGAATGTACAGTGTAACTTATTAACGTGAAATCTAAATATTCCTCGGGTATTACCTATCCGTTAAAATATTTCCACCATTAACAGTTTGTACAAAAGAAATTTTAATTACAATCTTTATGAAAACATATATACATATATATTTTCTTCAGATGTAATCATGGATTCAATGAGTTAATATGATATTAAACTCATTTGATTTTTGGTTTGAGCTAGAATAAATAATTTCTAAAACTTTTAGAAACCACATATTCTTCGCAGAATATTTCTTCAATGAAGTTATGAATTAATACTTCATCGTTCATTGTTGTTGGTACTCCTTGGTATCTATGGTGCGTATGACGTTGATGTTCGTGTGACAGATTGTGAAGTTGAGGTTTGTAATGCGGTTGTTGTTAGTGGTGGTAATGGTACTGTTGGCGTTGATTATGGTGGTACTGGTTATGCTGCTGGTGCTGCTGCTGGTGTTTGTAATCTTTGCACCATATTCTCCAAAGCCACTACCCGAGCACGAAGCTCGTTGACTTCTTCTATTACACCGGGGTGATTGTCGGTTCGGACGAGCGGATAAATATGATCTAGAATTTGGTATAGTATATAATCGTGACGAGATACTCTGGAAATGAGGCTGAAAATGGTGTTTCGGATAGGTTCGCCGGTAAGTGCTTCAGATTCCTCGTTGAGATGGCAATAAGGTGGGTGGAAAAGATCACCTTCTTCTTGTCTTCAGTGATTAAGTAGACTACGAACCCATCAGATGAATTGAGGATGGCTGATTGGTTGATTCATTCTAGTTATACTGCTTTCGGAGCTTAGATGAACATCCATGTCGGAATAGCTGCCGGGTTCTAAAGAATTTGAACTAGTGACGAGTTCCATTTCGTACGATTGAATAAAGGATATTTCGATATGAAATGATTTCCAGCTACCAGATTATATTATAATTACATAAAATATCTATATATATATATAGAATAAAAGATTTCGTAGATTACGGAGATATTTACGGAATATGTCAGGCAAAGTTACAGTAACAGATGAGTTAAGATATGAATTTTTGTCTATACACTATTCATGCAATCAATGCAGTAAGATGGGTCTAGACTAAGAATGATAAGCAAGTGATTCCCTAAGAATGATAAGTAGGTAATTTTCGACACGAAATGATAAGTAAAACTTTTGACATGCAGACACGGTCGAAGTCCAGACTCACTAATGCATCTAAACAACTACCCGTTAGACACACTAATGCAAGACCTGGTTTGCTAAGACCACAGCTCTGATACCACCTGTGATAACCCGTCCTAATCCATCTGGACGAAGTCTTCAACATTTGGTCTCATCGCGAGGTACTGACTTAAATATGCCATGAACGACTCCATGTAATATGAGCAAATGCACATCGGAAGATTTCTTTCATACCTGAGAATAAACATGCTTAAAAGGGTCAACCAAAAGGTTGGTGAGTTCATAGGTTTATCATATACAATCATAAAATTCAGTAATTTTGATAGACCACAAGATTTTAGTTTCATAAATATATGTACACTCGCAAGTGTATAAAAGTATTCTATAAGTTGTTGAGTGCTTCGGTAACCATACTTAACAATTAATGTGGCATATTCCCTTTATTATGAAATCTCCCTACACTGTACCAAGTGTAGTAAAAACGAAGTACTATGCAACCGTTTACGATACTAGAGCGACTAGCCCGGTTGGGGTGGTCAAACCCGATAGATCTATCAATAGGATTCGCGCTTACATGTTCTTCCAACATGTAAATATTAGTTACCAAGCTATTAGGGAAAATATGAAAGGTGGTACAACTCAACATAGAATATATTTTAAGTACTTGTGTCTATTTCGTCAAACATAAAAGCAGCGCATGTATTCTCAGCCCAAAAATATATATTTCAAAAGTAATTAAAAAGGGAGCAAATGAAACTCACAATACTGTATTTTGTAGTAAAAATACATATGACGATATTGAATAATGCAGGGTTGGCCTTGGATTCACGAACCTATATATATATATATATATATATATATATATATATATATATATATATATATATATATATATATATATTAACACATATAATGGTAATCGAACAAGTTTATATATGCATATTATTTATTATTTATTATGATTTAATGGTTATATATATATATATATATATATATATATATATATATATATATATATATTAATGTTTTATCTTTATTTATTATGTATTAAAATTAATACTTTCATACATAATTATATTGATATCTATAATATATGAAAAAAAAATGTTTATCTATTATGATAATAGTAATACTAATTAATAATAATAAAAATAATAATAATAATAATAATAATCGTAATAAAAATGATAAATTTAAAATAAAGATACTTTTAATGATAAAAATGATAACTTTAATAAATAATACTTCTAGTAAAAATGTTAATTTTTAACAATAATGAATATTTATAATCATAACTATAAAAATAATGATACTAATACTTATATGAATAATAATAATGATAATTTTTATAATAATACTTATAATAATAATAATAATAATAATAATAATAATAATAATAATAATAATAATAATAATAATAATAATAATAGAAGTAAAAAAATAATAGCAAAATATACCCTTTATAATCTTTGTGTAAAAAGAAATGTTGCAGACGGGACTCGAACCCGCGACCTCTCGCTCACCGAATCACTCCTTAACCATTAGACCGCTGCCCATTTTTCTGTTTTATAACCCTCCGAAATCCTTATAACCCGTATTTTCTTTCTGTTATATTTCTTCTTCTTCCCAAGGATCAAACGATCAAAGATACTCATAACTAATTGGTTTTAGGACATAATAACGATTCATTATTACTTGTAATTTAGAATTTATTAAACGCGAAAAATAAAAAAAAATTAAAATCAAGAACAGCTGAGCTGTTGGTTACGGTTTCAACAAAAAAAAATGATTATGATTTCGACAACGTTTTGGAAAATTGTTACAACACAATAAAGATTGTAAATCGTTCATTGAAACTATACAAATTATCAATTTAATCAGAAACCTCAACATGATTCCTAATTTTTGGATGAACAATTGAGTTGACTTTTTATTTTTGAACCTTTGACTCGAAAATTAGAATTCGTTAGTAGGAATTGGAATCTATAATTTTGCAGGTAGTTTGAGTAACTGATTCCTAGCAAGACTGCATTTAAATATTTTGAAATTTGATTTGATTTCTAGCTTTCGATTTAAATTTGACAATACAGAGGTTTTCGAGATGTAAAAGAAAAAAATGTGTTAAATCTTTAAATTGCAGGAAATAGGGTAGTTGGTAATCTATAATGATATTGGTGAATTGAATAAGTTTCATAATACATTGAGCAATCGTTGGTTTTTATAGTCAAATTGGTCGACCAGTTTAATCATGAGAGAAAATAATTGAATAAATAAAAGTAGTACATATTAAGACTTGATTTTTGGTTGTATCTAAGATTTTATTTGATCTGCTATTTGGTTTAGAGACAAAAACAAAAGATTAAACACTGTATGATCTTGTCTTAAAACTGATTTTGATCTCTTAAGCAATAATACGCATTTTTCTATATTTATATATATAATCGTGTATATATAATTGTATTTATATATCTTTAAAGTTGATTATATATATATATATATATATATATATATATATATATATATATATATATATATATATATATATATATATATCTGTTTATATATCTATGTGTATATATATCGGTATTTAAATGTTAATCTTATTAACTAATAAATATAACAATAATAATAATACTCTTATTATATAAAAAAAATACTATTAACTTTAATAGTTTATATATAA
Organism: Rutidosis leptorrhynchoides; assembly: GCF_046630445.1. Taxonomy (NCBI): domain Eukaryota; kingdom Viridiplantae; phylum Streptophyta; class Magnoliopsida; order Asterales; family Asteraceae; genus Rutidosis; species Rutidosis leptorrhynchoides. Next base: position 358,289,953 of record NC_092334.1, on the reverse strand, counting down.
TAAATTTGTATCTGTAATTTATATATTGTAATTAATATTTTTAACATTGTTAATATTGAAAGTAATGTTAATATTATTATAACAATTTTATTTATTCCTGTATTATATGTATTATCACTTATGTAGTATATATACTACCTTATAATTATAACTTTGATTGTATATCTATTGTTTATACATTTTATATATATTACTTAATAATAGAATTTTTATATATCTACATATAGCTTCATTTTTAATAATAACTTTTTATCTTGTGAATTATTTTACATAACAACTTAATTGATTAAGTTGTATCTTTATTATTACATATACTTATATTTGTATTTATATATTTATATATATTTACAATAATTGTTCGTGAATCGTCGGAAGTAATCAAAGTCAAATGCATTCATGTAAACTGTTCCAAAGTTTTCGAAACTCAATATTACAGACTTTGCTTATCGTGTCGAAATCATAATAAGATTAAGTTTAAATTTGGTCGGAAATTTTCGGGTCGTCACATAAATGCTAGCGCTACTATCCCGAGTGGGGATGTCAAACCCTATGGATCCATATCTAAGATTCGCGTTCACCGATTTAAAGACCAATGACTAAACGTTACCGAGCTAAGGGGAAAGTTTATGCCGTTGTATAACCCACACATATATAAAGTTTAAGTACTCATTCATAGTATGTAAAACATAAAATGCGCATGTATTCTCAGTTCCCAAAATAGTTAAAGTAAAAAGGGATGCTATAACTCACAGTGGAAAGTAGTAAAAGTCGATACGCGGGAATAGTAAGCAAGTGGTTGGTCCGAAAGGTCCTCAACCTAAGTCAAAAGTTACTAAGTCAGTAAATCGTTCCCAAGGTTTAAAAGTATGTAAATAAGGTCTTAAGTATCATCATCATTCATCATTAATAAAAAAGTGTAAAGTAAGTTTTAAGTCAAGACTAGGGTTTGAAACAAGGGCTGAATTCGTTCAGTCGCCACGACCTCTATACAAACTGAAATGGGGTGAGACCAGTGGCCATGGCTCCGTATGTGAGTCCCCTAGAGGCTGACCAATTTCCAGAACCAAAATCGTCTTCGTTTGACCTTGGTGACGGCTTAAGTGCGAGTAGGTCAGAAATTTCAGCACAACGTTAATAGGGTGTAGTGACATTCGGGAGGCCATAGATCCTAAACCGTAACTCGGATTAAGACGAGGTCTAAATGGAAAATCATCTACTCGAACCGAAATAATTGAAAATAAACTTTACAGAAGCCCAGGTAGTCTAATCAGTTCCATAAACAGTAAGTAAAGGTGTTCTGGTGGGTTCTTGGTGCTTGATGCTCATCATGGTTCTCATCCTTGATGCGTATAGCTTCAAGTGTACAACTCGTTGATGGGTTTACATCATATTAACCAAGGTTTGACCATCATAACACTAGTGTAAGTCTAAGGTAAGTAGCATAACTCATTTAAGTCTTGTAAGTAGGTTGATGAACCAAATTACATCAAGATCTTAGATCCGACACATACATGAGTTATAAAAGTAATATTAAGCTACAAACTTGAAAGTAAACTAAATAAACAAGATCTTAAGTTGTAGAACTTAGATCTTAGTTAGATCTTAAAGTTCCTAGACTAGAAAGTCTAGATCTAGTGTTCTTAAGTTAGATCCTAAGTTATAGAACTTGGATCTTCACTTTAATGAAACCATAAGTTATGAAACTTAGATTTTCAACTTGTAAAATGTATGTAAGCTTATAAGCTTTTATTTACAACAAAATTAGAAGAACATAAGCTATAGAAACTTAGATCTAACATAAGTGTATGAAGTTATAACTAGAAAGTTATACTTCCATATTCTTGAACTTATAAAGTTTAACTTTAGTTTCAAGAAATATGAGATCAAGATTAACTAGTAATACTTGACCAAGCTTAACAAGAATCACGAATTTAAACATGTATAAAAAAGGAAGAAATAAGAAAAATCTACAAGTAATAAGTTCATGGTTGTTCATACTAGGAAGATTCAAGCCAATGCTTGATCTTTAAGAAAGTAAACCTTAAGTTTACAAACATGAACACAAGTATGATTTATAAAGCTCATGAACTTTTATTTTAACAAGTTTTATAGAGGAATCAAACTATAAACTTGATCCTCTTTGGTTCTTATATGTTCTTGTATAAACAAGATAATATGAAGAATAAGCTAGAAAGTTTGATTCTTACAACTAGTAAGTAAACAACAACAACAAAAGAACAAGTAACAAAACAAGCAAATGATGATGATATTCATGTTTATGTTTCGATTTTTAAAAGAAAAAGAAGAAGAAAGTAAAGTTTGTTCACTTACAAACTAGAGAGAAAAGCTTGGAGAAAGGAAAGTGTAAGTAAGTGTGTGTGTAAAAATGAGGAAATACAAGTGAATAAGTAACCAAAAATTGAAAACAAAACTCCCTCCCACACCTCCTAGGGCCGACGGTTTACAAGGCAAAAGGGGCAAGGTCAAAATCTACTTTCATGCATGGGGAGGTGGTGAGAGCTTGAAATGGTATTAAAGCTAAATGGTATGGAAAAAAGGTGTAAGTATACATGTAACTAGTCTCCAACTAAATCTTAATTAATCTAATTTTGTCTTAATGAAATACTTGCATAATAATGGGCTAATTAGTCCATTAAGGAAGTAGGGTGGGCTTCCAAGTCCATTAATACAAGCCCAAGTCCAAGTAAGCAACAACTTACATAAAAGCCCAAGTAATTAACTAGTAACATTAGTTAATTAAAAATGATTAATAATAATTAATCATGGATGTAAATAATATTTAAAATATTATTCGTGTAAAGTATGTGTGTCACAAAGACAAGTCCGGCCATGAAAAATTAAATACAGTAACAAGTAACACGTATAAGAACACGTTTATTAAAACACAAGCATTAATAATAAATTATTAATAATTAAATGTTGGAAAAACCAGGGTCGTTACAAAGTGACCAACCCTTACTAGACTCTGGTGTTTAAGGAGCTAGATGAGAAGGCCACAAGGGATTGGATTTACCCTACCAATCCTACTCGGGGAAAAAGTTCATGACTTGCAATAACAAGAAAATAACTAAATATCGAAATATAAATCAAATAACTAAATAGTATCCACTTATCTAATCCACCCTTATGCTTGGATTGCCTCGTTTCATCCCAATTTTCTATCGCGTTCGTTGTTGAACTATTTGATGTTTAATATCACTATTAAACTTTAATCAGGTTACACTTTGCAAACTCACATAAACATCGAATTACGAGATCAAGTTGAACCAAGAGAAATCATTGAGATTATGCTTGTATTAAAATCATTTGAAATCCCTTAGTAATCAAAATCACATAAGAAAACTAAGAACCACTAGTTTTGACTAAGAACACCTTGAAAACCAATACAATTAGAGGGCACACTCACTTATAATCCTTTCCTTGATTGTCTAGATCATGCAAACATGTTGAAGTATAAATTGCATCTTATTAGAAATCACTGATCAACAACTCATATAATCAAGGTATGTTCAAAACAATAACTAGCAATGGATCTATAGCTAACTCAACAACAATTACTCAAGTATTTCATTCAATTATTCAAATGAGTTGGGGCAAATCCTTACTTTGGAGTTTCATAGATAAGCAAACACAATCAAATTAGCTAAGCATGGCTAAGATTACACTAAACAAAGACAAAATATCACAAATAAGCTTCATGTTCAATAATTAAAAGTATTCAAATGAAAAACAATGAAGATAAAGGTGGAGATTACATCCCAAATGAAGAAATGATGTAGATCTAACACTAAAATTGCTTGAGCTTGAGCTTAATCCTCCAAATTAGCCTTAATTTTCCACTAGATGATGAAATTTGGGTTTTTAGGGTAATATTCGAGGTAAAAACTGCAACTCTCTCAAAAACCTAATCTCCTTTTCTATTTATAGCCTTGACAAAAATTCTGCACAAAACAGCGATGATGCGGCGCATTAGCTTGGAGATGCGCCGCATATGGTATATGATGAAGTGATGCACCGAATTTGTTTGACCGAATGTGCCGCATTTATGAATACATGTGTTGCATTTTTGTTCCTTAAAGCATTCTGGTACTGAAGGGGCCAAATTTACACCAGAGATGCGCCGCATTGGCCATTTTGGTGCGCCACATTTGCTGAAATTCTGCATTCTCTTGAATTTTGCCATTTTGGTTCACTTTTTGGCCAAACTTGGTTAATTTTACACCAAAGGGTGATAATTAGCTATGAACCATCAGTTTGCTCAAATAAGCCCCTTCTAAGCACAATAATCCGCTAAAAACGAGTGAAACGAGGGAGCTATTGCGAGGTAACACATGTGTAAATTGAGCATTGAAACAAAATTAAACCCCACTGATGGTCACACTCACCTCCTCATAGGTACGGTCATTCCTTGTAGTAGCCAGATAAATTCTACCGACACTCATGGCACCCGACTTGTTACTCTGAAGGAACATGAAACGACCCATCATATTAGCAACCTTTTATATGCATTTGGATGCCTCCCACACACTGGTAATCCTATGATCTCAACCCATTCCAATCTTTCCTCAACAACAAATTTTTTGGCAATTGGTCTAATCATTGTGGTCTAATCATCGAACAAGTACAATTCATCATCTCGTTTACCTTAAATGTCGTGCACGAGTCAACCAAGTTAGAAGAATACCAGAGCCATAACCCTTTCGCGTGTTAAATGGTAACTTCATCAAATCCTTCTTCTTTCATACGCGTAGCAATACTACCCATTTTCTTGGTATCCTTGAGTTTCAATAGTAATCAAATCCTGGTCTACCAATTCCACTGAATGACTCAGTTTTGGAACAGATACCTGTGAGGATCTGCCCCACCCTTGCACCTCATGTGATTTAAGGTTGAACGTATTCCTCTTAAAAGAGTTGTTGTAAGCTTCGAAATTCTTACGATCTTTCTGAAGCCAAGCAACATAAGCGAATAGCCTCTTTGCCATCCACCCTAATTGTTGACAACATACGAGCGAAACTTTCCCCATCATTTACCTCCTTGAAACGAAAGAAGCCAAATCTTCTCTCGTATTTTGATTTCTTAAACGCAACATAGGAATGATTATCGATCCATATGATTGACAGACACACCATAACCCCCGTCGATTCAGTTTCAGTTTCATAAGAACAATAAAATAATTTTTGTGAATTCGAATCTGTTTAAGACTATATAAACATATGCATATGAAACTGAAAATATAGATATTACAATAAGCATAAACATCATGTGATATATATAAACTGAAAATTAAACAGATTCAACGTCAGTTCCCAGGGTACACCGACTCAAAATAGCGTACTGCCGAACTTAGAACACTTTCCTGAAAAGTGACCGGAAGCGGGGAGACCGTAGTAGTAGCGAAATGAAGGACGAATTTGAGATGCTTCAAATTCGTAGGTGATTAGGGTTTTAGTATTGTGTGATAGCAGAGGATTTTTTTGTGTGTTCTTCTCAATACCAATAGGTTGGTATCTATAATGAAACACAATCTTTCAAAACCGGAATCGATTCACAAAATCAAACAAAATAGGAAACGATTAGATCTTGGTGGACAAGAAAATCGTTTTCCTTGTTTGACAAGGTAAAACACAATTTTGGTATAAAAAAAAAACAGATTGCAAAAACTTGTCTAGCACGGGCCCGGGTTTTCGGAGCTGCATTCGTATCTGCAGGACGTGCGGGCACACATTGGATCAGAGAAATCACAAGCTCAAATCCACGTTTCTAGCCCCCCATGCGCGCGCGTAGGCAAAGGAGTAAACACACACACACATGCTCACAACATAGATTTTTGTCAAATCCTTATCAACTACGCAAAAAATCACTCTTTGGGCGATGTGGGATCCCACTTTTCTAAGCTTTTGTGCACTAAACACCCATCTTTGAGATGCGACATCTCATTCACCTTTTATCCATGTTAGACACATTTTAGCTTGTTTTAAAGCCTTGTCAAGGATTACAAAATCCACTAAATAGTTACTAACTAGCTTACGAACCCTCGCTTCGCGGCGGGGGTTCGATTTTCAATTTATTTTATTGCATTTAGTTCGTAAAATTATTTCGTGGCTAACGATGATGTCGTTGAAGCGCAACTCGAGTCGAACTAAAAGGTATAATCCGTGAAAGATTTAAATGTTATTTTAAATTAACAATATATGTGCATCTCCGTGTTTCGCTATGGAATTGCCGACTTTTAAAAAATTAACGCAAAATCAACGTGTATGAAAAGTATCTCAAATATTTAGCGTTTTTTAAAAGCGTTCGTTTTGCGTATAGTTAGTGACATTGTGTTCCTAAAATTATTTCGAGTTTAACGATGGTGCCGGAAAAATTTAACTCGTTGCGAGCGAAAAGATATGACCCGTTAAATATTTGGGTGGAGTTTATTTAAGATTTTTTATGAAAATATGTGTTTGACACTTTACCCCCTGTGTGGGGGGGGGGGGGTAGATTTTAATTTTTGAAAATAGTCTGAGGTTTTTTTTGGAAAATTTTAAAAAGGTGGGGAAAAAGAGTGTAAGAACGAAAATGCCCCTGGTACTATTCATAAGTTTTGTCTAATAGTTAATATGATAATGATAATATAGAGTATTTTATTATATATTAATATGTGTCTAAAGTTGGTAAAAACTCATTTGTTTTTAACCAAATTTTCGAACAAATTCTTATAAATGAGAAGTGATGATTATGCATTTTGAAATGATGAGCTCAAAATGATAATAGGGTCCTTAACATAGGTTTATCTCGAATCTATATGATTCAAAATGATAATAATAGGGTCTTTAAAATAGGGTTCTTATGAATGAGAAGTGATGATTATTACAACAATCTCAACATTTTTTTGCACTCAAATTTATCTCGAATTTATATGATTCGAAGTAGATTTGATCATTCAAACCTCACTAACTATATATCTTGAAGTAGTCGGGAAAATTAAGAATAAAAACGATCATGTGATAACCCGATATAATTTGAATGTAAAAAAACTTTACCCGTTTATTTTGCGGTACGTGTCGTTGAGACGGAAAGTTGTCCGAATGTGGGAATGAACATGGTTTGTTGCACACAAATTTTTCTTTTGTCACTCTTTCACATCAAGTACATCTCTTTTTTATTGATTCACACTGCCATCATGCCGCTTCCCATGAGTTTGAAAATAATGATATTATATAAATGTATAAATCTATATAATACATCGCTTTTTTATTGATTCAAACTTTATATAAATGTATATAATATATATGTATCTTCATATTTGAAAATAATGATATTAGACGCCAAATAATTTTGTATGATAAACTTATTAGTAATAGTAATACCCACGTGGCACTTCAAAATATCAAAATATACCTACCGTTGGTGGCGCACATGGGTGAAGTTTCGTATGTTAACCAAACGTGAATATAAGTGCTAATCGTATCATTATTTATTCTTTCTCTATAATATAATAGATGCTCTATTTTATTATGCTAGTTAACTAATATTTCACTAAGATCATATTGCATAATCTTGATATTATTTATTGTAATAATAGTTAATCTGTATATCTTTTATGATGATAGTATAAGTTTTGATCTTCAATCTTCACGTGATCATACAATATTTTTTATTATTAATTGATATTTTTTATTAATAATTAGCTAATCTGTACATCTTTTATGATGATAGTATAAGCTTTAATCTTCAAATCTTCACATGATCATACAATATTTATTTCACTAATATTTATTCTCAACTATGCCCTTAGGATATCGAATTGTGTGATCGACGAGTTGGATTGTCATTTTAGTCGGTGACAAGTCTCATAACTCTAATCTCTTGTAGAGAGAGTAGGGGATTAGGTTGATACTTGCTCCTAAATCTGCTAGCGCATGAATGGTTCCAGATTGGCAGATCGAACACGGGAAAAAGAATCGGCCCGTATCTTCTAGCTTTGGTGGTAGAGAGTTTCTGAGTAATGCTGAGCATTCTTCATTCAGTGGAATTTTGTTAGAATCTGGTATCCTCTCCTTTGTAGAAAGAAGCCTTCGGATGTATCTTTTCTGGTTGGGGACTTTGGACATGGTGTCCAGGAATCTTCCATCAAGCTTGAAGGAATCAAGCTTGGATGGTTCCTCATGTAGCCTTCCAGGATAGGGTACACGAACTGGAGTTGTAGGGGTCAACTTCTGAGTATATGTCGATTTGTTCTTGAGCCTAGCTGACCTTCTCCGTAGTTCTTGCTCTGGGATTACGGAATCTATTTGCTTAGCTTCCTCTATGTGGGGATTTTGGATAGTATTACTGATAACCTTCCCAGTGGTCGGGTTTCAAGGCGTTGTGATAACTGTCCGAGCTGCGTCTCCAGATTTTTGAGTAGAGCCAATTGATTTCTCATTAGTATCTCCGTCTGACCTTGTCTGGCTGCAGTTCTCTGATTTAGCTGTTGTTGTCCTTGAATGAACTGAGTCAACTGATCATCAGCTCCGAGAGTGGGGTTAGTTGCTTTTGTAATCTGGGTGGTAGGGGAATTTTCCTCGATTGGTGGACCAGTGAGTGGAAGTGGTTGATCGTCGGATAATTGAGATTGTTGGGCTGGGTAAGGTGGGTAGTGATAACGAAAAGGTTGGTTGCTTCGTTGAAATTGATTAACCCTAGGTTGTTGATTGAATCCGGGATTTGTTGGACTAGCTGGCTATTGAACGTAGCAGACTGAACCGTCAGGGTTTTCGTACTCAACTTGATATTCTTCAGTGGGTTGCGGGTTGGTACAATTAACACAAGCCTGAGCTTGGTTGACCTGCTGCGGCTGCGTCTTCAATTCTCCAAGTTGTTTAGCGAGAGATTCTAACTTATCTGTGAGGGATTTGATGGCCTCCGTTTGATTGTTAAGTGCAGAGAGTGGGGCAGATGATGAAGTTATTTCACCACTGTTTCAGTCATGATGATGCATTGTCATATTCTTGAGCAATTCCCATGCTTCGTCTGCGGTTTGGTTCATCAGATTTCCTTGAGCTGCTGCATCGATCGTCATCCTATGATTTACAGTAAGACCATTGTAGAAGGTACATATTTGAGCTGACCATTTTAGTTGGTGATTAGGGCACCTCTTCAGCAGATTTTTTAATCGCTCCCATGCAGTGTAAAGAGATTCATCATAACTTTGTCTAAAGTTAATGATGTCATTCTTTAGTTTGGTTTGTTTAGAAGGAGGAAAATATTTGGTTAAGAATTTAGTAGCTATCTCCGTCCATGACGTGATGGAATCTTTTTCCAGTCATGCGAACCATGTTTGATCATGATGAATGAGAGAATAGGGAAACAAGTATAGCCGGACTATATCTTGTCCTATCCCTAGCTGTTTGTAGGAGTTTGAAAGAGATATGAATTTATCAAGGTGAGAATTAGGATCGTCATTTGGTAATCCATGAAACTGACAGCTATTTTGGATGAGCTGGATGATATGATGTTTTAACTCGAACGAGTGTCCTTGAATCTCTGAAAATCTGATTGGTCCTCCTCGACCTTCAATCGAGGGTTTGGTATTTTCTGCTAAATTAAAGCGTAACGTCATTTGATTTCTGATTCGTGTTTCCTTGTGTGATTTAGAGATTATTGCGTCTGGATCAGGTACAAATAACAATGGCCCTGGTCTAGATCGGGTTTGGGTCATACACTGGGTATGCCTTTTTGTTTTTAATTTTAAGCAGATAAACTAAACTTCTAAGGTAATCTAAGGTAATTCTAATGTAATCTAAGGTAATCTTAATCTAAGGTAGTCTAAAGTAATCTAATTTAGTCTAACTATCCTAAGGTTGAATATGTTTTTGGTTCTGGCTACTGATTCCCTGGTATTTTGATAACAAAGCTTCGCAAGAACTATTCAACAAACCAAGTGGCCAGGCCGACTACGGAGAGGCAGGATCCTTTTGGTCCCAATATAATTGGAGACTGTTCGGAAAATCCAACAACCAAGTCCGTGTATAATTGTCTTTCTTAGACACCACTAAATGCTTGTAAATAAGTTTGATAGAGAGCAGTATTGTCTGATACCAGTTCCCCGGAAGCGGCGCCAAAAACTTGCTTCCCTCTTGATATGGCCGAAACGGAAGATTTTATTTGTGCGGTGTCGTTAGGTCACAACACGTCAGAATCAACCACCAAGAGGGGGGGGGGGGGGTACTGTTTTAAATTTATATTTAGCGGGGCCTAAATCGTATTACTCCTTATTATGAGTAAGGGAAGTATGACCTAGAGTTGTATTTTTAAGATATTAGTAGAATCGAACTTATATTGAAGCTTAAGATAGTTACGAAGGAGTAGTGTTTACCTAATTTTGGGTTTTTCTAGTTTATAAGACAGATAAAGTAAATGCGATAAAATTCGCAATTCAGATAAGGTTAAAGCTAGTGCATACTATGATTTTATCAGTTATTCTGCCGAGATTATGGAATGATGGCTCATGAATAGGTAGAGGCCTTGTATTCATTACACTGGTCCTAAACGCCCCTGTCGTAAGACATGTCAATGGGTAATGTGATAGGCTTGAAGATTCTGAATAAACAGCAACGTCCCTTACCCCCGACGCCCGTGCAGTCTGACTGCAGGCATACACGTTCAGACGGCTCATCCAATTGAGCGACTCGGTTGGGTGATGTATTAACATTCCACAAAGGTCTAAACTTTCTTAAGCATAACAGAATACAGGGTTTACCATATTCGAGAGACGTGATGTATTTCAATGCTTTCATTAATGAATGGTTTTAAAAGATAGTTAGGCCCTTAAAAAGAGTTCAACCATAGAGAACACCATGGTCAAGTCAGGTTGACTTCCATGAACACGTTCGATTATCCTAACGGTCCAATCCTTTATGTGTTTAAACAAACAGTTCTTTAATTAACTAAGAATCCCTCAAGCGGGGTGCAACGCTTGAGACTGCGTTATGGTGCAGTGTACTAATCAACACTGGCCGTGTTCCATGGCCTTACTTAGCAGAGGTACAGCTTACAACAATCGTTGTGCTTCAGCATGCACGTACGAAGTTTATATGCTTGGTGACTACACTAGCATTGTCTGGGACCGACAATGTACTAAGGGTCTAGTCTGATGTTTCACTACGAAAGAGTCCCCAGTCAGAATCCAAAGCTTGATAACTTACTACAACCGGTTTTTCTCAGTCGATCTTACTTTGTATCCGATAGACTTCTCTTACCAAGGGGTGACACAGATAGTGTACTCTGAATCGGGGTTCGCGACTTCCCAATAACAGAGCCAATAACTACGTTCTATTAGTTGAAAAAGCGATTTAGTTCAAAGCATAATCGGAAAGCATTTCAACAACATACACAAACCATAACATTATTTCGGCATTATAACTGCTTACATCATAGCATACACTAAAGATAACTACTCGATAATCATGGCAACAATATCACAAAACATAATGATAGAAGACATTATATAAAGATAAAGGATAGAAGTACCAGTAGATTAAACGAGTTCCGAATACAAAAGTGACAACTTCAAACTCTAGACCGCTCCTAATACAATCTCAGACGTTCTTCTCCGGGTACTAGGTTTCCCGCACGGAGTCGAAGACCTTGAAAGTATGACTAATATTGTACAAGAGAGAGAAAGAAGTGAATTGAAGTGTGTGTTGGAATGAATGACAAAGACCCTTTAAATAAGCAAGAAATTTGCCTGCAAATGGCTAGCAGGCCGTTTGCCAAGCCAAGCCGTTTGCAAGGGCCGTTTATCCTGGGCGTTTGGCAGGCCGTTTGTGAGCCAGGCAAGCCGTTTGGCAGGCCATTTGTGAGCCACACAATCTATTTAGCAGGCCATTTGGCAGGCCGTTTGGCATGCCGTTTGGCTTGCCTGGTCAGCTGAAACTCCTGGATCGTAACTTGATTTCTTGTCTTTCACCGTTTTTGCTCTAGAATCTTCGTTTTAGCTCCGATTCTCTTGATTCTTTTTGCACTGTCTTCATAATTACTTGTTCTTCAATTCTAACAGACGAAATGGGTATTTTTCCGATAAAGTTCGAATCTTTCTTGTTTTTGGGCCTTAATACCGGGGTAAAAACGTGACTTTTTAGCCGATATCAAGCATCATGGTTTTTTTGAAAGTTAGGCTAGGGATTCATAAAGGGGATCCTATATCACCTCATATTTTTATGATTGTAATGGAGATTGTATCCTTAATGCTGAATATATGTGTTGGTGAATCTCATTCCTTTAGATACTACCCGAAGTGTGAACAACTTGGGATTGTTAACTAGTGTTTTGCTGATGATTTGTTTATGTTCTCTTCTATTAACACTATAAATCAGCCAAGGTTATTGCGTCAGCTTTGGATGAGTTAAAAAGTTGTTCAAGGTTGGTGCCTAGATTACCTAAAAGTACTATTTTTTATGCGAATGTGAATCCTGGTGTAAAGTTGGAGATTTCTTTCGTATGAGGAAGGAAGGCTTTCGGTGAGATATCTTTGTGTGATATTGGTTTCATCATCTCCTTCATTGTTATTGTAATGTTCTAGTTGAACGAGTTAAGAGTAAAATTGAAGACTGAAAGGACAAGTTTCTTTCATTTACAGGGAGAGTGCAATTGATTATCTCAGTCATCTCATCAATACAACTATATCAGTAGTCTTTCTTACTCTCCCAAGTTCTATTATTAAGGAGATAGATGCCTTGATATGCGTTTTTTTGTGTCAAGGTGATATGAGCGGTGAAAAAGTTAAGTGGTGTACTATGTATTTGCCGAAGGAGGATGGGGGCCTTAGTATTAAGAGACTTCGTGAGTGGAATGTTTTTTTACTGGCATCTCTTGTTCAGCATGTTCTCACTAATAAACAATCCTTATAGGTTTGTTGGGTTCATGCTTATTGTCTCAAGGATAGAAACTTTTGGGACGCTACAGTTGTGGTTGGTGCAAGTGTGAGCTGGTGTAAATTAATGAGTACTAGAGAAGTTACGCGTGGCCATTTTTTTATTGTTATTGGTGATGGTTCCCTTTGTCCTATATGGTATGATACATGGAAAGATTATGGTCCTTTAGGCGACATGATATCCAACATAACTATTATAAATGTTGGCTTGTGTCGAGATGCTAGGGTACGAGATATTATAAATCATGGGGTTTTGTGTTGGCTTGTCGATCCTTTGGGTGGTCAAATGTAATTGTCACTGAGTTATCTAACCGTTGTGATGTAGTTAAATGGAGAGACAATGATGGAAATTTATATGACTTTTTGGTTAGTAGGGTGTGAGATACTACTCGAACGTGCTCATGTAAAGTTCCATGGTTTCACCAAAGAGTCAATGGCTTGGCAGTATCGAGTTTACCCTTACAACCTTGAGGTTGAGGGTTCGAGTCATGCTTCGGAGATTTCGTGGTGTATATATTTGTGTTATTATTAGGTAGGTGTGTGAGTTTGCCTTTCAAAAAAAAAAAAGTTCCATGGTTTCATGTGGTGTGGTTTGCTCACTCTATCCCTTACATTCATTTATTGTGTGGTTTGTTGGGCGAGAATGTGGGTTAATGTGGGATTATGCTTAATGACTGTACTCTTAACCCATTCCAATAAGTGTTTTGATGATGACATATGCATATAACTAGAGGTGATGGTAAACATCTTGACATAAATATACAAGTTCACTAATTCACACTTACTCTAGCAAAAGACCAAAACCAATAAAGCTTAAAATGAGAACATAGGCTTCATGGTTAGGTCCACGATCGATCACAGGTCAGACTGTGGAACCTTGCACCCTGGTTTGTGAAACCAGGTGTGCACGGTCGACCCCACGGTCAATCGTGGGTCGACCGTAAAAGTTTCTATCCGAATTTCCACCAATTTTAGTTCGACCACTTCAAGGCATCTATAATTTATGAAACCTGTTTAAACATGCTTAGAATAGTTTCCTCCTTCATACCTAAAGGAGTTTTGGTCACTAAAACACTAGTCTTGGTTAATCACACGTAGTAACACCTTAATGATGATTAAACCTTGATTAAGGGATAACACATAAGTGTTATGGGATAACATGTATATCTAAAATGTATTTAGACATACTTAGGATGGTCATCAAGTCCCAACCAAGAATTGCTCCTTCCTTGTACATGTGTTGGCCATTAATGTATACTTATACATTAATCTTTTAAATGCCACTTTGCAAGTAAAACTTACATAACCTTAGTTCAATGCTATGTTGATAATGCTAAAAACGAACATATATTTCATAGCATTATCCCTCAAGAAAGACAAGCTTTTAGTTACAATTGTTCTATTTACAAGTGATATTCGTTTAAATAATAAAAGGTGAAGACAAAAGACAGATTCGACAAATTGAAGACGCAAACGACCAAAAAGCTCAAAAGTACAAAGTACAATCAAAGTGGTTAACGTCTCAAAATTTCAAGAGTACAAGACGCAAAACGCAAAATACAAGATATTAATTTGTACGCAAGGACGTTCGAAAATCCGGAACCGGGACCAGAGTCAACTCTCAACGCTCGGCGCAACGGACTAAAAATTACAAGTCAACTATGCACATGAATATAATATAATATTTAAATAATTCTTAAAATTATTTATATATTATATTTATTTATTAATCCGTCAGCAAGCTAGGAAACAAACTCTTGTGAGCTGGAAAAAGGGGCCATGCGATCGCATGGCCTGGAAGGCAAAAATCCATGCGATCGCATGGCAGTAGGTAGCAGGCCACATCTATAAATTTCGCGTGTTTTGGCTCAGTTTAATGCATCTTTTTCTCTTCCATCACTCAACGATATATATATATATATATATATATATATATATATATATATATATATATATATATATATATATATATATTATAATTTTAATTTTAATTTTAATTTTAATTCTAATAATAAGGGTATGTTAGCGAATGTTGTAAGGGTGTAAGTCGAAATTCTGTCCGTGTAACGCTACACTATTATTAATCATTGTAAGTTATGTTCAACCTTTTTAAATTAATGTCTCGTAGCTAAGTTATTATTATGCTTATTTAATGCCGAAGTAATCGTGATGTTGGGCTAAATATTAAAATTGGGCAATTGGGCTTTGTACCATAATTGGGGTTTGAATAAAAGAACGACACTTGTAGAAATTAGACTATGGGCTATTAATGGGTTTTATATTAACTAAATGATACCTCGTTGATTTAATATATAGACTTATAATTTGACGTATTTATATATAACCACATACGCTTGACTGGGTACGGTGGGCGGGATATCTATAAATACCAATAATTGTTCATTTTACCGGACACGGAACTGGATTAATAGTTAATAGATTTGTTGAAACAGGGGTGGATTACATTCAAGGGTAATTGGTGTAATTGTTAACAAAGTAGTAAAACCTTGGACTACACGCAGTTGATAACCTGGTGTATTCATTAAACAAAGTATTAAGACCTTGTTACAATTCGAATCCCCAATTAGTTGGAATATTTGACTTCGGGAATAAGAATAATATAATGAATACTTTCGCACTTTATGATTATGATTGATGGACTATTATGGAAAAATCCGTATGGACATATCGAATTATCCAGGACAAAGGATAATTAACCCATGGGAATAAACTAAAAACTACACGTCGAACATCATGATTACGGAAGTTTAAATAACACTCGGCCCGATCACTGTAGCAGCCCATATCTTGGCCCGGATCCAATAGCCATGCAATCGCATGGCCCAGAGGTGTATATCTCATGCGATCGCATGAGTAGCACTGACACACCAGACTTGACCTAATTCTGCATTAATTACGGAGTATATTTTAATTATTATAATTAAAACCCTAATTAGGGTTGTTTATTTAATTAATTAGTTTAGTTTTTATTATTAATTTGTATTATTTAGTTTAATTAGTTTTAATAAATTATAAAAATTAATAGTTTTATAAAATAATAATATAAAAATAATATTTTTATAAAAATTGTACTTTTTGCAACTTTAAGATTATTTTTTATATTTTGTATCTTTTTGTTTGTTTTAGTGTAATATTTGTATTTTTCGCTCGTATTTACTTTTAAGTCATAGTTTTTGCCATAGTTATTTTTATTTCTAGATTTTTAGGCTTTGCCGTAAAATCCCTTAAGTGCTTTTTCTTTAGACTAAGATTTAGGTGCTTTAGAATTTTGCGACGCCGTTTTTATATTTTAGTACTTTTTAAGTTATTGCTTTTTTGGGATATAGTATTTCTCTAAGCTTTAATATATTTTTAGACGCAACTTTTAATTCTTAGTTCACAGTTCCTTTTTAAGTATCGACGCGCTACTTTCTTATTTTTATTTTTCGACGCCTATTATTTTTCTCGACCTTTTATTTTTCGACGTTTTTCGACGTGCTATTTTTCTTTCTTATTTCTCACCGATCTAGTTTTAGGACATAGAATTTTCTATTTCTTCTCTAAAATTTCTTTAAATTTCAACGAAAAATTATTTTAAGTGGTTGAATTGATAGACATCCAAATTTTCTGGTTCGAAGTAATAGTTGGATTTGTTAGTGGCTGAGTTGTGAGCTTCCGATTTAAAGGGTTCTGGCTCCTTGCTGCATCTATTGGCTATTCGAAAAGTGGGCAAAATCAGAAAAGTCTATTAATTTGATAGCTTATATAATTTTTATCTTTTATAACTAATAGGATATTCAGTGAATGCACCGAGCAAAACGTTCACCACCTTTTGTACGTTCACCACCTGTAACTCGATCAAGACATCTAGCAAATATTGTCGTCATTGATTTTTCTTTAGAATCGTCATCCAGTCAACCAAGTACTCCAATTCAAATTTCCGATAATCCATTTTTTGAACCCGACCTCACAATGGAGAATCCGGAGGATATTTAGGGACAATTCAGAGATCCTGAACCATTAATCTTTCCTCCGGAACCACCAATCATTCAAATAGAGATTGTAGAAGAACCAACCATTAAATCAGAATCCTCTAGTGATTCAGATTCAATAAATTCAATCATGGAGAATCTGGAACCTCTAAGTATGGAAGACCGAATGCGAGCTAAACGCACTGGCCAAGGTCACGCAATTACTCAACCAGACATAAATGCGCCAGATTATGAAATCAAAGGACAAATCCTACACATGGTAACTAATCAATGCCAATTTAGTAGTGCGCCGAAGGAAGATCCAAATGAACATCTTCGTACATTTAATAGGATCTGCACTCTATTTAAAATAAGAGAAGTGGAGGATGAACAGATATATCTCATGTTATTTCCCTGGACTTTAAAGGGAGAAGCCAAAGATTGGTTAGAATCGTTACCTGAAGTGGCGACTGATACATGGGACGTTTTAGTTGAAAAATTTCTTAAACAATTCTTTCCGGCATCTAAAGACGTGAGACTTCAAGGAGAAATAGTCACGTTCACACAAAAGCTAAATGAAACTTTATATGAAGCGTGGACCAGATTTGGAAAGTTATTAAGAGGATGTCCGCAACATGATTTAGACACCTGTCAAATAGTACAAATATTCTACCAAGGATGCAACATCACTACAAGAAAACACATAGATATAGCAGCTGGTGGTTCCATTATGAAGAAAACAGCAACTGACGCTTACAAAATTATTGATAACACTGCTTCCCACTCACATGAGTGGCACCAAGAAAAAGATATCGTTAGATCATCTAAAGCAGCTAGAGCCGATTCTAGCCATGACTTCGATTCCATTTCTACAAAGATAGATGCTGTCGAGAGACGAATGGAAAAGATGACTAAGGATATTCACTCAATACGAATTAGTTGTGAGCAGTGTGGAGGACCACATTTAACAAAAGATTGTCTCAGTATTGAACTAACAATGGAATAAAGAGAGAATGTTTCATACATAAACCAAAGGCCTGGAAATAATTATCAGAATAATTATCAACTGCCAAGACCAATTTACAATCAAAATCAGAATTATAATCGAAATGTTCCATACAACAACCAACAAGGTCCAAGTAATCAACAAGTATCCAATAATACTTATAATCAGCAAAGACCTATTTTTCAAAACAAACCACCACAAACCGATGATAAAAAGCCAAATTTAGAAGATATGATGTCGAAGCTAGTTGAATCTTAAACGCAATTTTTCACATCTCAGAAACAAACCAATGAACAAAATGCTCAAGCATTTAGAAATCAACAAGCTTCTATTCAAAATCTGAAACAAGAAGTGAGCAACCTAGCAAGGTTAATAGGTGAAAGAAAATCGGGAAGTCTACCTAGCGATACAAATGCTAACCCCCGAAATGAAATAGCTAAAGCCATTACCACAAGAAGTGGTATTACACTTAAACCACCTGAAATACCTGTAATTTCTGATGAAGCTATTCCTACTCCACAAGAACCATAGTCTGAACAAGATAAGGAAAAAGAACCGGTAGTTGAAAAGGTTAATGAAAATAACACAGTTAAGGCTAAACCTTATGTTAAACCATACCAACCACCATTTCCTTACTCGAGTAAAATGAGAAAAGAGAGACTTGAAGCCGAGCAATCCAAATTCTTGGATATGTTTAAATAGATAAATGTTAATCTTCCTTTCATTGATGTGATTTCAGGAATGCCAAGATATGCTAAATTCTTGAAAGATCTAATCACAAATAGAAAGAAAATGGAAGAACTCTCGGCTGTTACTATGAATGCTAATTGTTCTGCAGTGGTGTTGAATAAGATACCAGAAAAATTATCTGATCCAGGAAGTTTCACAATTCCATGTTTTCTGGGTAGTCTTAGTTCAATAGAAGCATTGGCAGACTTAGGTGCTAGTATAAATCTAATGCCATATTCGCTATACGCTAACTAGACCTTGGAGAATTGAAACCAACACGAATTATCATACAACTAGCCGATCGATCAGTAAAATATCCTAGAGGGATAATGGAAAACATGCTAGTTAAAGTTGGTACTTTAGTATTTCCAGTAGATTTTGTTATTTTGGATATGGAAGAAGATTCTCGAGTTCCTCTCATATTAGGAAGACCATTCTTAAACACGGCTAAAGCAATAATAGAAGTGTTCGGTAAGAAACTGACCCTAAGTATAGAGGACGAGAGTGTTACCTTTTCTGTTGATAGAGCCATGCAACAACCTAAATCTGTAGATGATACATGTTATTATATTCAAACTATAGATTCACATGCAGAATTGTTAGAAGAATTTCCAGAATTACAAGGAACAGGAGAATGTTCTTTAGGAGAAGGAACTGAACCAATTGATGAAATTGAAATGTTATCTACACTTATGGCTAATGGATATGAACCAACAACAGAAGAAATTCAAATGCTAAAAGAGGAAGACAGATATCGATATAAATCATCGATAGAAGAACCACCGAAATTAGGTTTAAAGCCACTTCCAAACCATTTGGAATATGCTTATTTACATGGTGAATCTGAATTACCTGTAATAATATCGTCTTCTCTTAAAAAAAATGAAAAATCTCAACTCATTTCTGTGCTAAAAACTCATAAACCAGCTATTGCATGGAAGATTCATGATATTAAAGGAATAAGTCATTCGTATTGCACACATAAAATCCTTATGGAAGAAGGTCATAAAACATATGTGCAACGCCAACGAAGACTAAATCCTAATATGCAAGATGTTGTTAAGAAAGAAATTATTAAACTGCTTGATGCAGGTTTAATTTATCCAATTTCTGATAGTCCATGGGTAAGCGCAGTTCAATGCGTACCTAAGAAGGGTGGCATGACTATCATCACAAATGAGAAAAATGAGCTTATTCCTACTAGGACTGTAACAGGATGGCGTATTTGTATTGATTATAGAAAATTAAATGACGCCACCAGAAAAGATCACTTTCCCTTACCTTTCATTGATCAAATGTTGGAAAGATTAGCCGGAAATAGTTACTATTGTTTTCTTGACGGTTTTTCCGGATACTTTCAAATTCCAATAGCACCCGAGGACCAAGAGAAAACCACTTTCACGTGCCCTTATGGTACTTTTGCTTACAAACACATGCCACTTGGACTTTGCAATGCCCCTGCAACCTTTCAAAGGTGCATGATGGCGATTTTTCAAGACATGATAGAAGAATGCATGGAAGTTTTCATGGATGACTTTTCAGTCTTTGGTGATACATTTGAATCATGTCTAGTTAATCTTGAACGAATGTTTATTAGATGCGAACAATCAAATCTAGTTCTTAATTGGGAGAAATGTCATTTTATGGTTAAAGAAGGCATCGTTCTTGGTCATAAAATTTCAAAGGAAGGAATTGAAGTGGATAGAGCTAAAGTAGATGTAATTGCTAAACTTCTACATTCCACTAATGTTAGAGGAGTTAGGAGTTTTCTAGGGCATGCCGGTTTTTACCGACGTTTCATAAAAGATTTTTCTAAAATTGCCACTCCTATGAATAAACTCCTAGAAAAGGATGCTCCATTCATCTTTTCAGATGAATGCATCAAATTTTTTAATATTCTTAAAGAAAAACTCACTAATGCGCCGATCATGATAACTCCAAATTGGAATCTACCGTTTGAACTAATGTGCGATGCAAGTGATTTTGCAATGGGAGCCGTTTTAGGACAAAGGATTGAAAAACGATTTCAACCTATTTATTACGCTAGTAAGACGTTACAAGGAGCATAAACAAATTACACAACTACTGAAAAAGAACTCCTTGCTATTGTCTTTGCTTTTGACAAATTTCGTTCATATCTCGTTCTAGCTAAAACGGTGGTCTATACCGACCATTCTACTCTTAAATACCTATTTTCGAAACAAGATGCTAAACCAAGATTAATCCGTTGGATCTTACTCTTACAAGAGTTCGATATTGAAATTCGAGACAAAAAGGGAGCAGAAAATCTCGCCACTGATCATCTTTCTCGTCTTGAAAATCCTGAATTAGAAGTTCTAAATGAATCGGCAATACATGACAACTTTCCTGATGAATATCTATTGAAGATAGATTATAATGAAATTCCATGGTTTGCAGACTATGCAAACTACTTAGTATGTGGATTCCTTGAAAAAGGATTGTCGTACCAAAAACGAAAGAAATTCTTTAGTGATATAAAACACTATTTCTGGGAAGATCCATAATTGTTTAAAAGTTGTCCCGATGGAATAATACGCCGATGTATATTCGGAGATGAAGCTAGTCAAATATTAAACCATTGTCACACAGGACCAACAGGAGGGCATTATGGGCCTCAGCTCAGAGCAAGAAAAGTTTACGATGCTGGATTCTATTGGCCTACAATTTTCAAAGACGCACACCTACTTTGCAAATCCTGTGATGCTTGTCAAAGGGCCGGAAAAATAAGTCAATGTGATGAAATGCCACAAAATGTCATTAAAGTATGTGAAGTATTTGACATTTGGGGTATTGACTTTATGGGTCCATTTCCAAAATCTCATAATAATCTCTACATTCTCGTTGCCATTGATTATGTATCTAAATGGGCGGAAGCACAAGCTCTCCTAACTAACGATGCACGAGTTGTAGTCAACTTTTTAAAGCGTCTTTTTGCTAGGTTTGGAACACCGAAAGCTTTAATAAGTGATCGGGGTACTCATTTTTGTAACAATCAACTTGAGAAAGTTCTCAAAAGATATGGAGTAACTCATAAAATCTCCACTTCTTATCATCCACAAACAAGTGGACAAGTTGAAAATACCAACCGAGCTTCAAAACGTATTCTAGAGAAAACCGTAGGATCAAATCCGAAGGAATGGTCAATGAAATTGGAGGATGCACTCTGGTCTTTTAGAACAGCCTACAAAACTCCAATTGGAACCACACCTTTTAGACTCGTTTACGAAAAAGCATGTCATCTTCCAGTAGAAATTGAACACAAAGCATTTTGGGCTTTGAAGACATGTAATCTTGATTTACATGAAGTCGGACGTCCACGATTAAGTCAACTAAACGAATTAGAAGAATTAAGACATGAAGCATACCAAAATTCGTTAATCTATAAAGAAAGAACGAAGAAATGGCATGATAAAAGAATCAGAAGTTCAAAAGAATTTAAAGAAGGAGACAAAGTTCTTCTTTTCAATTCATGATTCAAGCTATTTGCTGGAAAATTGAAATCAAGATGGTCTGGACCATTCATAGTCAAAAGAGTTTTCCCATACGGAACAATAGAGTTACTAAATTCAAATGGGATTGAATTTAAATTTAATGGTCACAGAGTTAAACATTACATACATGGTCCGATGGAAGTTGACAATGAAGTTAATCACAATTTCAACACCACATCTAACTAAGTGTGGGGAGAATCGAATCTTTTTAGGGTAATATGTATTTCTGTTAGAGTTAGATATTCTGTTTTCGTGTAGTTCTCAAGAATGGAATCCGAACGGTCTTTCCCTAGCAGACCCTAAAGAACTAGTCTTCTCCCCCCATTCTGAATTTTTATTTTTTTAGGTTTTACGAGATGAAGAATTCCTGTGAACTAAACTATGGTCTAATGCTACACGCTTTTATCACTAAACGTAATAATGACACACTCCCGAGTGACCTGGTATCAGTAATAAGAGCCAAATTGGACGGAGTAAGAAAAGAACTCAGAAACGATCATAATAAGTTACATTTTGGTAAAGGAAAATCAAAATCCGCAGCGAAAAGAAGAGTACGACACCTTGAAAGATGTCACAAATGCGGAAAATGGTCACACGAAGGAAAATGCTCGACGAATCAGACATATTCCAATACCGAGTTCGTTACTTTATGCAGAGAAGGACCGTTCATATGTTTCGAAGAAAAATCGTTGAATGGTCGAGGTTATGCCTATGTAGCTATGCAAAACCAATTAGTCCGACTATCTTATTAGTGGGCTAAAGCAGGTTACTGAGAATTCTATCTCACAGGTAAGTATGTACAGTTTTTATTTTTATTTTATTGCTTTTAGCCTTTTGATAATAAACGCTAAATTGTTCGCTATAAACTATTAAATTGATACTCAATAAAATTAGGTTTTGCGACCGAAATTATTGATATCATACAAAAATTTATTACATCACTGCGAAATTTACCGTTTATTCTTAAGGTATAAATATCTTTAATCAATCAACCCAAAATATTTCAGAAATTCGTCAGGAGTAAAACTAGGTAATATAGCCGAAATTACTTTACCGAAAAGAGGGGCGTATATTTTTGATAATATTTGATTGATTAAAGTGGGATAAAAGACCAAACAGATTTTTAATTTTTATTTTTACTTTGTTTTTAAAATTAATATATTAATATTAAATTATTATTGTAAACTTTTTAAATCAATATATATTTAAGTTTGTAAATATTTGAAAAATTAATATTTTTAATATAAGTTTGTATGTATAAAAACAAAAATATAATATAAGTTTGGTGTGAATTTTTAAAATTTTAATAATATGAATTTTTAATTTTATGCATTTTAAATTTAAGTTTGGTGTGAATTTAAAAACAAAAATTTACTTTATTTTGTTAAGTTAAAAATATGATTTTTAAAATTCGTCGTGAGTTGAAAACTAGGTCGTTGAACCGAAATTGCTCTACCCAAGGGAGGGACGAGAATTTTTATTATCATTATTTTTAATCTTATTGAATTAAAGTATGTTAAAAATATTTAAAAAACTAAAAAATCTTTGCTTTTAAAATTGCGCTTAAAAATGACAAATTTTAAAATTTTGTCGAGGGACAGACTAGGACAACGATCCGAAACGCCCTCATCCTAAAAACAAAACTTTAATTTTTAATATATATGTTTTATTAGTAAAGGTTTTATAAAAAATATAAAAAAAAACAAAAAAAAAAATATAGCAGACCCATGCGATCGCATGGGTTTTGACCTGCAATTCCATGCGAGCGCATGGATAGAAAAATCTGGCCAGGTACAAAACTCTCAGCGAGTTCTGCTCTGCACCACTCCACACACACACATACGCGAAAATACCTCAAAACTCTCAAATTTCATCATTTTTTCACCAAATTTCACCAAATTTCTCGCTACAATCCGCTCTAAACATGAATTTGATATGGAGTTTATCAAAAAGGGTAACAATTTCACCCCTAAATCTCTTTAAATTTAATTTTTAGTGTTCTTGAGCTATATTTTACCTAATTTGATTTTGTTAATTTCTAGTGTAATTAGTGTTAAATTGTTAGTATATTATGCATGTATAACCTAGATTGATGCTATTTAACATGATTTGAAGCCAAAAACTTCAAAATTTTTAGAAATCTAGGGTTTGTGTTCTTGAGCAATTTGGGACTTTTTGATATAAACAGGTTATGGCCGATTTTTGTCATGAATTATTGCTAAATTAAGTAGTGTAACATGTTTAGGTAGCTAAATGATCCAAACTTTGATCCTAAACATGATTTTTGAGAATTAAAGTGGACTTTTTAGGTATAAAATTCATGAACTTGATTAAATTGATGTAAATGCCATTTAAAACTTGTTTAATTGCTAGTAATGGTTGTTTTAACATGTTATTTGAGTTGAATGCTTATGAACTTTGTAAACATTTTCATTTATGCTTATTTAAAAAAGTGTAGAATTGTTAAAATTGCGAAAATGCGTATAAGTTTTAGTTTGATTTAACATGTTATTGTAATTATGTTAATTTGTTATTTTGCTAACACTAATGCATATTTGGATGCACAAATTTTGTATTTAATGTGTTTTGCATGTAGTGACCCGAACTTTTCCATGTTTATATATATATTAAATGAAATTGTTATTTACATGATTAAGTGTTTCCAACATGTTAAGCAATCAAACTTGTTAAGACTTGATTAATTGAAATAGGTTTCCTATAGACAATGGACCACCCAAGTTGACCGGTGATTCACGAACGTTAAAACTTGTAAAAACTATACGATGACATATATATGGTTATATATATAGTTAACATGATTTTATTATAAGTATGTATCTCATTAGGTATTTTAACAATGAGTTATATACATAAAAATGAGACTATTAATTTAAGAAACTCGAAAACGATATATATATAACGATTATCGTTATAACAACGTCTTACTAGGTACATATGAATCATATTAAGATATTGATACACTTGGTTAATTATGTTAAATGATAAGTAAATATATTATTAAGTGTATTAACAATGAAATACATATGTAAAAATAAGACTACTAACTTAATGATTTCGAAACGAGACATATATGTAACGATTATCGTTGTAACGATATTTAACTGTATATATATCATACTAAGATATATTATATATCATAATATCATGATAATATAACAATTTAACATCTCATTTGTTATAATAAACAATGGGTTAACAACATTCAACAAGATCGTTAACCAAAAGGTTTCAAAACAACATTTACATGTAACGACTAACGATGACTTAACGACTCAGTTAAAATGTATATACATGTAGTGTTTTAATATGTATTCATACACTTTTGAAAGACTTCAAGACACTTATCAAAATACTTCTACTTAACAAAAATGCTTACAATTACATCCTCGTTCAGTTTCATCAAAAATTCTACTCGTATGCACCCGTATTCGTACTCGTACAATACACAGCTTTTAGATGCATGTACTATTGGTATATACACTCCAATGATCAGCTCTTAGCAGCCCATGTGAGTCACCTAACACATGTGGGAACCATCATTTGGCAACTAGCATGAAATATCTCATAAAATTACAAAAATATGAGTAATCATTCATGACTTATTTACATGAAAACAAAATTACATATCCTTTATATCTAATCCATACACCAACGACCAAAAACACCTACAAACACTTTCATTCTTCAATTTTCTTCATCTAATTGATCTCTCTCAAGTTCTATCTTCAAGTTCTAAGTGTTCTTCATAAATTCCAAAAGTTCTAGTTTCATAAAATCAAGAATACTTCCAAGATTGCAAGTTTACTTCCAAGTTTTCTAAATCCATTCCAAGTAATCATCCAAGATCAAGAAACCTTTGTTACTTAGAGTAGGTTATCTTTCTAATACAAGGTAATAATCATATTCAAACTTTAATTCAATTTCTATAACTATAACAATCTTATTTCGAGTGGAAATCTTACTTGAAATTGTTTTCGTGTCATGATTCTGCTTCAAGAACTTTCAAGCCATCCAAGGATCCTTTGAAGCTAGATCTATTTTTCTCATTTCCAGTAGGTTTATCCAAGGAACTTGAGGTAGTAATTATGTTCATAACATCATTCGATTCATACATATAAAGCTATCTTATTCGAAGGTTTAAACTTGTAATCACTAGAACATAGTTTAGTTAATTCTAAACTTGTTCGCAAATAAAAGTTAATCCTTCTAACTTGACTTTTGAAATTAACTAAACACATGTTCTATATCTATATGATATGCTAACTTAATGATTTAAAACCTGGAAACACGAAAAACACCGTAAAATCGGATTTACGCCGTCGTAGTAACACCGCGGGCTGTTTTGGGTTAGTTAATTAAAAATTATGATAAACTTTGATTTAAAAGTTGTTATTCTGGGAAAATTATTTTTATTATGAACATGAAACTATATCCAAAAATTATGGTTAAACTCAAAGTGGAAGTACGTTTTTCTAAAATGGTCATCTAGACGTCGTTTTTTCGACTGAAATGACTACCTTTACAAAAATGACTTGTAACTTATTTTTCCGACTATAAACCTATACTTTTTCTGTTTAGATTCATAAAATAGAGTTCAATATGAAACCATAGCAATTTGATTCACTCAAAACGGATTTAAAATGAAGAAGTTATGGGTAAAACAAGATTGGATAATTTTTCTCATTTTAGCTACGTGAAAATTGGTAACAAATCTATTCCAACCATAACTTAATCAACTTGTATTGTATATTATGTAATCTTGAGATACCATAGACACGTATACAATATTTCGACCTATCATGTCGACACATCTATATATATTTCGGAACAACCATAGACACTCTATATGTGAATGTTGGAGTTAGCTATACAGGGTTGAGGTTGATTCCAAAATATATATAGTTTGAGTTGTGATCAATACTGAGATACGTATACACTGGGTCGTGGATTGATTCAAGATAATGTTTATCGATTTATTTCTGTACATCTAACTGTGGACAACTAGTTGTAGGTTACTAACGAGGACAGCTGACTTAATAAACTTAAAACATCAAAATATATTAAAAGTGTTGTAAATATATTTTAAACATACTTTGATAAATATGTATATATTGTTATAGATTAGTGAATCAACCAGTGGCCAAGTCTTACTTCCCGACGAAGTAAAAATCTGTGAAAGTGAGTTATAATCCCACTTTTAAAATCGAATATTTTTGGGATGAGAATACATGCAGGTTTTATAAATGATTTACAAAATAGACACAAGTACGTGAAACTACATTCTATGGTTGAATTATCGAAATCGAATATGCCCCTTTTTATTAAGTCTGGTAATCTAAGAATTAGGGAACAGCCACCCTAATTGACGCGAATCCTAAAGATAGATCTATTGGGCCTAACAAACCCCATCCAAAGTACCAGATGCTTTAGTACTTCGAAATTTATATCATATCCGAAGGGTGTCCCGGAATGATGGGGATATTCTTATATATGCATCTTGTTAATGTCGGTTACCAGGTGTTCACCATATGAATGATTTTTATCTCTATGTATGGGATGTGTATTGAAATATGAAATCTTGTGGTCTATTGTTACGATTTTATATATATAGGTTAAACCTATAACTCACCAACATTTTTGTTGACGTTTAAAGCATGTTTATTCTCAGGTGAATACTAAGAGCTTCCGCTGTTGCATACTAAAATAAGGACAAGATTTGGAGTCCATGTTTGTATGATATTGTGTAAAAACTGCATTCAAGAAACTGATTTCGATGTAACATATTTGTATTGTAAACCATTATGTAATGGTCGTGTGTAAACAGGATATTTTAGATTATCATTTAATCTACGTAAAGCTTTTTAAGCCTTTATTTATGAAATAAAGGTTATGGTTTGTTTTAAAAATGAATGCAGTCATTGAAAAACGTCTCATATAGAGGTCAAAACCTCGCAACGAAATCAATTAATATGGAACGTTTTTAATCAATAAGAACGGGACATTTCAGTTGGTATCCGAGCGTTGGTCTTAGAGAACCAGAAAATTTGCATTAGTGTGTCTTATCGAGTTTGTTAGGATGCATTAGTGAGTCTGGACTTCGACCGTGTTTTCTTTAAAAATGATTGCTTAACATTTTTGTTGGAAACTATATATTATTAACATGTATATATTATGTGATATATTAATCTCTTAACATGTTTGATATTGTGTGATAGATGTCTACCTCTAGCACAAATCCCATTGACTCACCTAATAATAACAAAGAGTCGAATATATATTAGACTGATTCACAAGTTCCCGAAGAAGAACCGGAAGAAGAATCAGAACCGGAAGAAGAATCAGAATCGGAAGAGGAGGAACCGGAGGAGGAAATAGAACCGGTGGGGGAAATAATAAAACGGTTAAGTAAAAGAAAATCCTCAACCAACCGACCAAGGTTAATTATGGTCAATGGTGTTTCCGCAAAGGAAGCAAAATATTGGGAGGATTACCAATTCTCCGATGAATCGGATTCTGACGAGAATTTCGATGATATTATAGAAACTACCCCAACTGAATTTAAAAAGGTAGAGAAAAATAATAAGGGAAATGGCATAAAAATAGAGAAATCTAATTCCAATCCCGATGAACTTTATATGTATCGTCAACCCCTGAAGCCCTTAAGTTGTAACAATGACCCGGGAACCTCTAAACCACCAGGTTTTTCTAAACCGTTGTGGAAAACGACAGCTCGTATTAGGGGAACATCATATATCCCTAGAAACTTGGCAAAACGAACCAAAACCGAAGAAGAAGAAATGAGCGAGTCGGAATAAGATAGTTGTATTCGTGTGGTGTAATATATGTAATATAGTGTGCTTATACTTTATGATATATGTAAAAATTGCTTGTATTAATAAGTATTTTTTTTATGAATCTAACTCTTGTCTATTTTACAGTATAAAAACACAAAAATGGATAGACAACCCAATATTTTAAGAGACCTACCCGGAGACATGATTGATGAAATCTTGTCTAGAGTCGGTCAGAATTTTTCGGCACAACTATTTACGGCGAAATCAGTTTGTAAGACATTCGAAGAACGTTCCAAGAATGTCTTGGTTTATAAGAGACTTTCGTTTGAAAGATGGGGGATATCACATTGGGAAACCCATAAGTTACGATGTGTTTACTTTGACGCATATATTGCGGGGAACCCAAATGCTATTTTACGCAACGGGTTAAGAAATTATTTTGACTCAATGTATCCGAATATAGGACTTCATGATTTAGAAAAAGCGGCTAACATGCAACATAAAGAAGCATGCTATGCTTACGGGTTAGTAATGTTCGCTTCTCACCAAAGTGAGAAAAAGAACATCGGGCTACAACTATTAAACAAAACGTTCCCATAAGTGACGGAGTCGGTAATTGGGGTAAGAAATGAGGTTTTTAGGTTATTACGAGACTGTTGGTCATTACGTAACCCTCGTCCCTTTGACGACGTTACAACACGCTGTCTTATCAACGGCCATAACGGTTATGTTCCACAAGACCAAGGATGGAAAGTAGTCCCAGTAAAACCAGAATGCATGACTTGTTTCTGGACGTATGAATTACGTGTCTTTATTGCCTTTGCTGAATGACTTGTGTACTAGCTAGAATTATCTTCACAACTATCTTGTATTAAAGTTATTGTGTGCTATATTTCATGCTTTATGTAAAATAAGCGGTATTGTAAGTTGTAAAATATTGTATAAAAGTTTGAACGCGAAATATTATTATAATCAGTTTTTCATATAGAATTGTAGTGGTTGAATTGTATATTAGCTACTAAGTATGAACTTAACGGGTAGGTACTACCCGAATTTAAACTTATAAAATGCTAATATGAAGAAAAAGCTTTTATAAATGAGTTCATATTATGCTACGAAATACTATTAACTACTCTTAATATTCTGTATGATTAACTTGTTCCATTTGACTATTTTGAAGGAAATGGCACCGACTACTCGACACACCGTGAATATGAATGAAGAGGAATTCCGTACTTTTCTAGCTTCAAACATAGCCACAGTACAGGCTGCGCTACATACCAACAATAACCTTGGATCTAGTAGTACAAGAAATCGTGTAGGATGCACCTACAAAGAATTCACTGCCTGCAAACCTTTGGAATTTAATGGAACCGAAGGACCGATCGGATTGAAACGGTGGACCGAGAAGGTCGAATCGGTGTTTGCCATAAGTAAGTGTACTGAAGAGGACAAAGTGAAGTACGCTACGCATACCTTCACAGGTACTGCGTTAACATGGTGGAATACCTATCTAGAGCAAGTGGGACAAGATGATGTGTACGCACTACCGTGGTCAGCATTCAAGCACTTGATGAACGAGAAGTACCATCCCAGAACCGAGGTCAATAAGCTCAAGACAGAACTTAGAGGGTTACTAACCCAAGGATTTAATATTACCACGTATGAAAGACGATTCACAGAATTGTGCCTATTGTGTCCGGGAGCGTTCGAAGATGAGGAAGAGAAGATCGACGCGTTTGTGAAAGGATTATCGGAAAGAATCCAAGAAGATATAAGTTTACACAAGCCCGCCTCCATACAACATGCATGTAGAATGGCTCACAAACTAGTGAACCAGATTGAGGAAAGAATTAAAGAACAGACGGCTGAAGAGGCCAATGTGAAGCAAGTCAAAAGAAAGTGGGAGAAAAACGGTGATAAGAATCACCAATACAACAACAACAGCAATTACAATAATAATCGCAACAATTATCCCAACAATCGCAACATCAATCGTAACTACAACAACAACAACAACAACAACAACAGCAACTACAACAATCATCCCAACAACAATAATAACCGCAACAACAACAACAACCAGAAGCAGCTATGCCAAAGGTGTGAAAAGTATCACTCGGGGTTCTGCACCAAATTTTGCAACAAGTGTAAAAGAAATGGTCATAGCGTGGCGAAGTGTGAGGTCTACGGACCAGGGGTTAACAGAACGAAAGGAACAAATAGTGTCGGAACGAGTAATGGCGGAGCAAGTAGTGTCGGAGCAAGTTATGCTAATGTAGTTTGTTATAAATGTGGAAAACCGGGCCACATTATTAGAAATTTCCCGAACCAGGAGATCACGAATGGATAAGGCCGCGGAAGAGTTTTCAATATTAATGCGGCAGAGGCACAGGAAGACCCGGAGCTTGTTACGGGTACGTTTCTTATTGACAATAAATCTGCTTACGTTTTATTTGATTCGGGTGCGGATAGAAGCTATATGAGTAGAGATTTTTGTGCTAAATTAAGTTGTCCATTGACGCCGTTGAATAGTAAATTTTTACTCGAATTAGCAAATGGTAAATTAATTTCAGCAGATAATATATGTCAGAATCGAGAAATTAAACTGGTTAGCAAAACATTTAAGATTGACTTGATACTAGTAGAGTTAGGGAGTTTTGATGTGATAATCAGTATGGACTGGTTGAAAGAAGTGAAAGCAGAGATCGTTTGTTACAAAAATGCAATTTGCATTATACGAGAAAAAGGAAAACCCTTAATGGTGTACGGAGAAAAGGGCAACACAAAGCTACATCTTATTAGTAATTTGAAGGCACAAAAACTAATAAGAAAAGGTTGCTATGCTGTTCTAGCACACGTCGAGAAAGTACAAACTGAAGAAAAGAGCATCAATGATGTTCCCGTCGCAAAAGAATTTCCCGATGTATTTCCGAAAGAATTACCGGGATTACCCCCATATCGATCCGTTGAATTTCAAATAGATCTTGTACCAGGAGATGCACCAATAGCTCGTGCTCCTTACAGACTCGCACCTAGCGAGATGAAAGAACTGCAAAGCCAATTACAAGAACTTTTAGAGCGTGGTTTCATTCGACCAAGCACATTACTGTGGGGAGCTCCTGTTTTGTTTGTCAAGAAGAAAGATGGTACATTCAGGTTGTGTATCGACTACCGAGAGTTGAACAAACTTACCATCAAGAACCGCTACCCACTACCGAGAATCGATGACTTATTTGATCAACTACAAGGCTCGTCTATTTATTCAAAGATTGACTTACGTTCCGGGTATCATCAAATGCGGGTGAAAGAAGATGATATTCCAAAGACTGCTTTCAGAACACGTTACGGTCATTACGAGTTTATGGTCATGCCGTTTGGTTTAACTAATGCACCAGCTGTGTTCATGGACCTTATGAACCGAGTGTGTGGACCATACCTTGACAAGTTTGTCATTGTTTTCATTGATGACATACTTATTTACTCAAAGAATGACCAAGAACACGGTGAACATTTGAGAAAGGTGTTAGAAGTATTGAGGAAGGAAGAATTGTACGCTAAATTTTCAAAGTGTGCATTTTGGTTGGAAGAAGTTCAATTCCTCGGTCACATAGTGAACAAAAAAAGGTATTAAGGTGGATCCGGCAAAGATAGAAACTGTTGAAAAGTGGGAAACCCTGAAAACTCTGAAACACATACGCCAGTTTTTAGGACTAGCTGGTTACTACAGAAGGTTCATCCAAGACTTTTCCAGAATAGCAAAACCCTTGACTGCATTAACGCATAAAGGGAAGAAATTTGAATGGAAGGATGAACAAGAGAAAGCGTTTCAATTATTGAAGAAAAAGCTAACTACGGCACCTATATTGTCATTGCCTGAAGGGAATGATGATTTTGTGATTTATTGTGACGCATCAAAGCAAGGTCTCGGTTGTGTATTAATGCAACGAACGAAGGTGATTGCTTTTGCGTCTAGACAATTGAAGATTCATGAGCAAAATTATATGACGCATGATTTGGAATTAGGCGCGGTTGTTTTTGCATTAAAGACTTGGAGGTACTACTTATATGGGGTCAAAAGTATTATATATACCGACCACAAAAGTCTTCAACACATATTTAATAAGAAACAACTGAATATGAGGCAGCGTAGGTGGATTGAATTGTTGAATGATTACGACTTTGAGATTCGTTACCACCCGGGGAAGGCAAATGTGGTAGCCGACGCCTTGAGCAGGAAGGACAGAGAACCCATTCGAGTAAAATCTATGAATATAATGATTCACAATAACCTTAATACTCAAATAAAGGAGGCGCAACAAGGAGTTTTAAAAGAGGAAAATTTAAAGGATGAAATACCCAAAGGATCGGAGAAGCATCTTAATATTCGGGAAGACGGAACCCGGTATAGGGCTGAAAGGATTTGGGTACCAAAATTTGGAGATATGAGAGAAATGGTACTTAGAGAAGCTCATAAAACCAGATACTCAATACATCCTGGAACGGGGAAGATGTACAAGGATCTCAAAAAACATTTTTGGTGGCCGGGTATGAAAGCCGATGTTGCTAAATACGTAGGAGAATGTTTGATGTGTTCTTAGGTCAAAGCTGAGCATCAGAAACCATCAGGTCTACTTCAACAACCCGAAATCCCGGAATGGAAATGGGAAAACATTACCATGGATTTCATCACTAAATTGCCAAGGACTGCAAGTGGTTTTGATACTATTTGGGTAATAGTTGATCGTCTCACCAAATCAGCACACTTCATGCCAATAAGAGAAGATTACAAGATGGAGAAGTTAGCATGACTGTATTTGAAGGAATTCGTCTCCAGACATGGAATACCAATCTCTGTTATCTCTGATAGGGATGGCAGATTTATTTCAAGATTCTGGCAGACATTACAGCAAGTATTAGGAACTCGTCTAGACATAAGTACTGCCTATCATCCACAAACTAATGGGCAGAGCGAAAGGATGATACAAACGCTTGAAGACATGCTACGAGCATGTGTTATTGATTTCGGAAACTGTTGGGATCGACATCTACCGTTAGCAGAATTTTCCTACAACAACAGCTACCATTCAAGCATTGAGATGGCGCCGTTTGAAGCACTTTATGGTAGAAAGTGCAGGTCTCCGATTTGTTGGAGTGAAGTGGTGGATAGACAGATTACGAGTCCGGAGATAATATAAGAAGCTACCGAGAAAATCATCCAAATTCAACAAAGATTGAAAACCGCCGAGAGTCGACAAAAGAGCTACGCGGACAGTAAAAGAAAAGATATAGAGTTTGAAATTGGAGAAATGGTCATGCTTAAGGTTTCACCTTGGAAAGGCGTTGTTCGATTTGGTAAACGGGGGAAACTAAATCCAAGGTACATTGGACCATTCAAGATTATAGATCGTGTCGGACCAGTAGCTTACCAACTGGAGCTACCTCAACAACTCGCGGCTGTACATAACACTTTCAACATCTCAAATTTGAAGAAATGTTTTGCTAAAGAAGATCTCACTATTCCATTGGACAAAATCCAAATCAATGAAAAACTTCAATTCATTGAAGAACCCTTCGAAATAATGGATCGTGAGGTTAAGAGACTTAAACAAAACAAGATACCGATTGTTAAGGTTCGATGGAATGCTCGTAGAGGACCCGAGTTCACCTGGGAGCGTGAAGATCAGATGAAGAAGAAATACCCGCATTTATTTCCAGAAGATACGTCAACACCTCCAACTGCTTAAAATTTCGGGACGAAATTTATTTAACGGGTATGTACTGTAGTGACCCGAACTTTTCCATGTTTATATATATATATTAAATGAAATTGTTATTTACATGATTAAGTGTTTCCAAAATGTTAAGCAATCAAAATTGTTAAGACTTGATTAATTGAAATAGGTTTCATATAGACAATTGACCATCCAAGTTGACCGGTGATTCACGAACGTTAAAACTTGTAAAAACTATACGATGACATATATATGGTTATATATATAGTTAACATGATTTTATTATAAGTATGTATCTCATTAGGTATTTTAACAATGAGTTATATACATAAAAATGAGACTATTAATTTAAGAAACTCGAAAACGATATATATAACGATTATCGTTATAACAACGTCTTACTAGGTACATATGAATCATATTAAGATATTGATACACTTGGTTAATTATATTAAATGATAAGTAAATATATTATTAAGTGTATTAACAATGAAATACATATGTAAAAATAAGACTACTAACTTAATGATTTTGAAAGTAGACATATATGTAATGATTATCGTTGTAACGACATTTAACTGTATATATATCATACTAAGATATATTATATATCATAATATCATGATAATATAACAATTTAACATCTCATTTGTTATAATAAAGAATGGGTTAACAACATTAAACAAGATCGTTAACCTAAAGGTTTCAAAACAACATTTACATGTAACGACTAACGATGACTTAACGACTCAGTTAAAATGTATATACATGTAGTGTTTTAATATGTATTCATACACTTTTGAAAGACTTCAAGACACTTATCAAAATACTTCTACTTAACAAAAATGCTTACAATTACATCCTCGTTCAGTTTCATCAACAATTCTACTCGTATGCACCCGTATTCGTACTCGTACAATACACAGCTATTAGATGTATGTACTATTGGTATATACACTCCAATGATCAGCTCTTAGTAGCCCATGTGAGTCACCTAACACATGTGGGAACCATCATTTGGCAACTAGCATGAAATATCTCATAAAATTACAAAAATATGAGTAATCATTCATGACTTATTTACATGAAAACAAAATTACATATCCTTTATATCTAATCCATACACCAATGACCAAAAATACCTACAAACACTTTCATTCTTCAATTTTCTTCATCTAATTGATCTCTCTCAAGTTCTATCTTCAAGTTCTAAGTGTTCTTCATAAATTCCAAAAGTTCTAGTTTCATAAAATCAAGAATACTTCCAAGATTGCAAGTTTACTTCCAAGTTTTCTAAATCCATTCCAAGTAATCATCCAAGATCAAGAAACCTTTGTTACTTACAGTAGGTTATCTTTCTAATACAAGGTAATAATCATATTCAAACTTTAATTCAATTTCTATAACTATAACAATCTTATTTCGAGTGGAAATCTTACTTGAAATTGTTTTCGTGTCATGATTCTGCTTCAAGAACTTTCAAGCCATCCAAGGATCCTTTGAAGCTAGATATATTTTTCTCATTTCCAGTAGGTTTATCCAAGGAACTTGAGGTAGTAATGATGTTCATAACATCATTCGATTCATACATATAAAGCTATCTTATTCGAAGGTTTAAACTTGTAATCACTAGAACATAGTTTAGTTAATTCTAAACTTGTTCGCAAATAAAAGTTAATCCTTCTAACTTGACTTTTGAAATCAACTAAACACATGTTCTATATCTATATGATATGCTAACTTAATGATTTAAAACCTGAAAACACGAAAAACACCGTAAAATCGGATTTACGCCGTCGTAGTAACACCGCGGGCTGTTTTGGGTTAGTTAATTTAAAACTATGATAAACTTTGATTTAAAAGTTGTTATTCTGGGAAAATTATTTTTATTATGAACATGAAACTATATCCAAAAATTATGGTTAAACTCAAAGTGGAAGTACGTTTTTCTAAAATGGTCATCTAGACGTCGTTCTTTCGACTGAAATGACTACCTTTACAAAAATAACTTGTAACTTATTTTTCCGACTATAAACCTATACTTTTTCTGTTTAGATTCATAAAATAGAGTTCAATATGAAACCATAGCAATTTGATTCACTCAAAACGGATTTAAAATGAAGAAGTTATGGGTAAAACAAGATTGGATAATTTTTCTCATTTTAGCTACGTGAAAATTGGTAACAAATCTATTCCAACCATAAATTAATCAACTTGTATTGTATATTATGTAATCTTGAGATACCATAGACACGTATACAATGTTTCGACCTATCATGTCGACACATCTATATATATTTCGGAACAACCATAGACACTCTATATGTGAATGTTGTAGTTAGCTATACAGGGTTGAGGTTGATTCCAAAATATATATAGTTTGAGTTGTGAACAATACTGAGATACGTATACACTGGGTCGTGGATTGATTCAAGATAATATTTATCGATTTATTTCTGTACATCTAACTGTGGACAACTAGTTGTAGGTTACTAACGAGGACAGCTGACTTAATAAACTTAAAACATCAAAATATATTAAAAGTGTTGTAAATATATTTTGAACATACTTTGATATATATGTATATATTGTTATAGGTTCGTGAATCAACCAGTGGCCAAGTCTTACTTCCCGACGAAGTAAAAATCTGTGAAAGTGAGTTATAGTCCCACTTTTAAAATCTAATATTTTTGGGATGAGAATACATGCAGGTTTTATAAATGATTTACAAAATAGACACAAGTACGTGAAACTACATTCTATGGTTGAATTATCGAAATCGAATATGCCCCTTTTTATTAAGTCTGGTAATCTAAGAATTAGGGAACAGACACCCTAATTGACGCGAATCCTAAAGATAGATCTATTGGGCCTAACAAACCCCATCCAAAGTACCGGATGCTTTAGTACTTCGAAATTTATATCATATCCGAAGGGTGTCCCGGAATGATGGGGATATTCTTATGTATGCATCTTGTTAATGTCGGTTACCAGGTGTTCACCATATGAATGATTTTTATCTCTATGTATGGGATGTGTATTGAAATATGAAATCTTGTGGTCTATTGTTACGATTTTATATATATAGGTTAAACCTATAACTCACCAACATTTTTGTTGACGTTTAAAACATGTTTATTCTCAGGTGAATACTACGAGCTTCCGCTGTTGCATACTAAAATAAGGACAAGATTTGGAGTCCATGTTTGTATGATATTGTGTAAAAACTGCATTCAAGAAACTGATTTCGATGTAACATATTTGTATTGTAAACCATTATGTAATGATCGTGTGTAAACAGGATATTTTAGATTATCATTTAATCTACGTAAAGCTTTTTAAACCTTTATTTATGAAATAAAGGTTATGGTTTGTTTTAAAAATGAATGCAGTCTTTGAAAAACGTCTCATATAGAGGTCAAAACCTCGCAACGAAATCAATTAATATGGAACGTTTTTAATCAATAAGAACGGGACATTTCATTGCAGAGATTTACTAATACTAAAACTGGAGGTTCATCATCATCATCTAGAAGACCTGCTCCAGAACCTGAACCAGAAATGCAATATGAACCTGAACCGGAGCAATAACAGGAACCACAACAACAACCTGATCAACACGTAGCTTATTATGATCTGCTACAATTTGTTGATGTCTTCACAGTATTTCCGATACATCCACCAGTAGAATACCCAACAATTCCTGAACACACGTTGCATCCTAATCTGAGATTCGATAGAAGCTGGAGAGATTACCCATCATATCAAAGTAACAAATTCAAACTGATACCGAAAAATGTAGAAGTGCCAAGGGTAATCGATTGGGATCCTTTGGAAAGGGTCCAACTTGCTAACTCAGTTAGACAACATTTGATCCAAAGGTATGGCAGCACTTCTTTTCACGATTGGGAACGTCTATTCACCATTTGTAGGCCTGTATATAAGGAATGGTGTGTTGAGCTCATGAGTACTATAGCGTTAAATGTAGATGTAGATAGATTAGATGATAGAAGTTTTCTTAGATTTATACTTGGCCGTAGGATGTACAGGATGTCCATGCTGGACATGGCAAGGGCTTTACAGATATATACTCCTGGTGAATTACTACTACCCAATTGTATGAATTTGATTTATCGTGGTGAAAGGGTAGATAGGAATTTTGACGCGAACGCCGTCTGGAGGCGTATGTCAAACTATAATGTTTTTACGCTGGGAGGAAAACACTCCTACTTACATATTAACAAAGCCGAGCTTTGTATAATTCATAGATTTCTAGCTAACTCGATTACACAGAGAGGTCACAACAAGGAGATAATGACCTTACATGATTTATTTTACCTAAAGTGTATTCGAGACCCAAGAATCTTTGTTAATATCCCCTACTGTGTTGGTTTTTATTTGTCTAAAATGGTGGAAGGAATACAGGAAGGGGGGATAATAGGAGGAGGTATTTTTGTTACTCTCATTGGAGAGTATTTGGGTGTAGATAGGGAACAAGGGGGTCCACTTTTGGAATGTAGGGAACAGGTTGAGCCTTTAGGATTAGAGGTCTATCAGGGTGCTAAGGTATTAAAGAGCAGACGAAACCAGGCAGTACCCTATGAAGGTAGTCATCCTCAGGTAGAGAGAGTTTCAGATGAAGAAATGGAGGAAGCAAATGACATTAGGGATGTCATTAGGGAGGCTATGACTGACGTCTACCAGCGTGTAGATGAGGTAGATATGACAAATGCGGAGAGATTTCGTCGGATGGAGCAGTGACAAGCCCGGAATGATTACGAGCATTCCAGGCAACGACATCATGATAGATGGGACTATCATCAGTGTCAGATTATGAGCCGGCTGTCACCTCAGGATCACTACGTTTCGACCCGACCCGCTTACTATCCTCCACACCAGCCAGAGATGAGACCACCATATACTCTCTATGACCCTAACCAAGTCTACCAGTACACCTGTCACCAACCATGGAACCCGGACAACGACATGAACTGGAACCCCTATCCAGATTGATATAGTTCATGTTAGTGATTTCTATGATTTTTATCTTTTTATTATTTCTAATTATTTATGTTTAAACACATTATTTTTTGATACTTTTATTGTAATGTTTAATATTTTTATTTGTTGTACTAATATTTCATATTTGATTTGAAAGTGGGATTTTAAGTCCCATTTCAAATTACCATGCATGTTATTATTTCTATGTATGTCAATTGTACACAACAGGGTAAAACAGCGCATTTTCAAAGACTGGCATTAAGTTCAGCAAAAGCTACTGATTTTGATGACAAAATAAAAAACAAATGTGATGTAACAACAAGACGGAATAAACAAATGATGTGCACCATTTATCATTCAACAAACAAACGCCAATATGTTTAGAAACTTTGGTAAAATTTAATCATTTTTCTACGCTAATCACCCTCAATAATTTAAATTGTTACTGATTTCTTGCAAATGAGGGCATTGCAAGATCTTAAGTGTGGGAAGGGGTTAAATTCTTTCGGATTTTTAAAATTTTAACTTATACACTTGGTTACCATTAAAAATACTAGTAACGCAGTAGTTGTATTAGAATCTAGTGCTCTCTGATAATAAAGAACAGCCCTAGTCTTATATACTGACTACCCAATTCTAGTAAAATTTTTCAAAATTTTCAAATTAAATGAACTCAAAATCATGTTTATACATATTTATGAACGATAAAACTAGGTGTTAACACCGAAATTATTGTTACCTCGAAAAGGACATAAATTGAGAAACAACCCAAAATGTTAGAATTCATTTAAAATGGAATAGTGGACAATAAAAAGGCAATAAAAAGGAAAATAAAAGCCAAGTGTGGGAAAAATTTACCAAGTTATTTAAAAACATATATCACATATTTTTGTACAAATAACTGAGGATACTTTTGTTTTGGACAAAATTAACCGTTTTACCCGGTAAATTGTAAGATATTTGAAAGAAAGATG